>NW_028301577.1:10890000-11190000 GCF_042242905.1 Orbicella faveolata | reverse complement strand
TCTGACCTTGTCCAATTTTCAGTCCGCGTACTCACGTCCTTATAGACCTGCTGCAGACCCATTCATTCGTTTGTTCCTTCCTTCTTTCCTTCCTTCCTTCCTTCCTTCCTTCCTTCCTTCCTTCCTTCCTTCCTTCCTTCCTTCCTTCCTTCCTGCCTGCCTGCCTGCCTGCCTACCTGCCTGCCTGCCTGTCTGTCTGTCTGTCTTCCTTCCTTCCTTCCTTCCTTCCTGCCTGCCTGCCTGCCTGCCTGCCTGTCTTCCTTCCTTCCTTCCTTCCTTCCTTCCTTCCTTCCTTCCTTCCTTCCTTCCTTCTCTCCTTCCTTCCTTCCAGCCTGCAGGCCTGCCTGCCTGCCTGCCTTCCTTCCTTCACTCAATCAATCGTTTTTGCGTTCGTTCTTATGCTCTCTCACCGCGAGTTAGTTGGTTGATTAGTTCGTTCGTTCGTTCGTTCGTTCGTTCGTTAGTTCGTTCATACATTCGCCCATTCGTTCGTTCGTTCGTTTGTCTCAAAATCTTTCTTTGTTTGCGTCCATATTTGTTCACCCTATAGCTTTTATAAAGAAGTACACTGCTTGATGGTGGGTATCAGCTATTTTTAATTCCTCTCTACAGTTTATCCTATTTCAAAGAAATTTAATTACATTTGAACGTCGGTGCTTAACACCTACTGTCTTTTAGTAGCTTGCAACTGCAACCTGTCTAGAAGTCGATGTAATTCTTTACCTTTTGTTTTAAAGTTGCTCCACAAACGGTCGTTTAATGTAGGGCTTCTCGATTTATAGACAAAGGAGTGAATAGCCACCAATGCGAGAGCTAATCAGATTCGACAATTTGCGACATAGAATGCGGCAAGTTTGTCGGAATTATACTAACGACATTAACTTGGTGAAGCCTCCATGAACTAGAATGCATTAACAAACAAGGCTTACAGAAAGACAATGCAACCGAGGTGTTTTAAAAACAAGAAAAAATATAAAACTGCAACTGTACCTCCCGCAAAGCGAATAATTTTGTCAAACAATCCACAGCTGTATTTTATTTCCTAGGCCTTTCCACAAATATCACGTAAAATCGCCTTAATATCTTTCCAGGACATTCTCAATTTTTTTAAATATCGCTAAACGGTTCTAAATATCTAGAAAAACCCTCGAAATATCTCTTATCTGTGATTTAAAAATAAACCGATTTTGAATCACTTAGGCCAAATATAAATATTTCGAAATTTTCAAAATTTTCTTGCAGAAGCAGTAGAGGAAGAAGATTCTGGCGCATCGATGTAACCAGCATCCACCATTTTTAAAAATTGTTGCTTTACTGCTTTTAGTGATATCGAATATCTTTTTCAAGTGGGAAATTGCTAAAATGTCTTGTTTCTGGCATAGCAATAAGAATTGTTTCAAGAAAATAGAGAGGAAAACACAAGGCTCAGCCAAAAGGAGCTGTGACCATTTCTAAATATTCCCAGACTTTCTAAATATCTAAATTTTACCTAAATATCTCGGAAACTTCTAAATATCTCAAAAAAAAAAAAAAAATCCGGGTATTTGTGGAAAGGCCTACTATTTCCCTATTGAAGTCATTTAAAACAGTTGTGAATTCGCATGGTCCTTACACATGGTGAAAATTGTTGCCATAGCAAATTGTTATATCGCAAACCCAAATTTACTAAAAACATCATAAAAAGTATTTAAACATCCGTCAAATGTTTAGAAAAACATCACTACGTACAAGTTCTTGGTCATATCGCAGAGTTTGATTGACTTTGCAGTGACGGAAACAAATAATAACAAATCAAACACGCGCATCTGACAAAGATGTATTGAAAATATTCAGACTGCGAGCCATTTTCTGGGCAAAACATGATGTTAAGGGCAGGAAGCGATCTCCATAACAAAAATAGAAACTTAAATTGCTACCAAGCCAATAGTCGCGCGCAGCGAACAATTTTGTTTGACGACCATGCATCAAAATCATGTTAAGAATCAACATAAATGATGCGCGCTGTGTGAGCTAAGACATTTTGAAGCTGAACAATCGACTGGCATTAGCAGTTCAAACATGCCGGACGCGACTGCGCTCCGAAAGCGCAAATTTTGGATTTGTGCCGGAGGAGAATTTTTTGCAACAACGATGTTTGTTTTTCTGGTTTGTGGGTCAAAGTTAAACCGGTACAGCAGCTCTGACATTGTCCTACACGTCTCCGTCACTGCAGGACTTAGCATCGCCACATTAGCCATGACGATCGGGCACCTGAGCGGAGGCCTCATAAACCCTGTTGTGAGCGTTGCGTTGATGGCAACACGGAAAATCTCGATCCTAGAAGGGGTGTTTTATACGCTGGCGCAGCTCCTTGGAGGTAGATAAATTAGGTGTACATAGGGAAATATCCTACACCATGATGGATATTTTTCAACACTTTCGCTCGCGAGAAACGAGGGGACTAATTAACATCCAAATAAACCGCACTGCGTTTGAAGAACTTTCTAGTACATTTTAAACGTGCATTCACGTTTTTCATGCGCATTCAGGTATATGTATCTTATATTTAATGGTGACTTCTAAATGAGAAAATTACGACAAACGGGTTTCCCTGTTTAGTTCACTGGTCCTAGAAATCTTTAAGCAAGAAATTGTCTTTATTTTTCCCGATATGTGCAAAAAAGCTTGTTCTTAACCATAAGTTTTTATTTTATGGTCGGCTCTTGTAATGGGTTTTATTTTGGACGGCAATAAATGATGAAATTAATGAATTCAAAGCGTAAAGAATACGTTTCGCTTAAGGAATACGTCACTTAGTCAGGCGAATTCAAATAAAATCGTTTGACTGCGCAAACTTTCGTCTTCAGCCTCTGAGGGCCTGAAAAATAGAAAATAAACATGAACGTGTTATCAGTTAAAAGCGACAAAGGAATAAAATCACTGTGACAGTTATACTTCTATTCCAAAGACCGAAGTTGTTCATTATTTAACCCAACTTAAATTCGCAAATGAAAAGTTCACAAGAATACTTCTTTACAATTGTAATTTGTCATTGACTAGCGGTAAACAGGTGAAGGCAGTCAAAAAAACTCGTAAACACTAAAAGGAAGTCATAGGAAGACATATATTTCAAATCTTTCGGAGTAGTTGTTTTAGGGTAAGCTGCAAACATGCAACTAGAAGATGCGGACACTGGTTTTTGTTTTTTTTCATCTCCGGTTTATATTTCTTAGCGTAGCAAAAAGAAAGTGATACAGGGAAATTTCCATACCATTAATTGTAGTTTCCGAGGTGTAATTACAATTTACCGTGTATTTTAAGCTTTGCATTTGCTGAAAAAAAAAAAAAAATTAAATTAGCTACAAAACCGGTGTAAACCTTACGAAGAAGACAGAATGTACGCAGTGTTTTATGTACGTACGATATTCAGTTTTTTTTTTTCTCGAAATTTATTCTTCTTTAATCATGCAATCTTAAATTTTATTTTGTCTCGCAAAAACGTAATAGGAAGCGCCACAGCACTTTTGTTTAAACTCCGCATGCATTCACTGGCGATGTTCTTGATAAAGCTGGCATCTGTGATAAGCCGGCACAAAAAAACAAAAACCTTATCTGTTCGGTAACCAAACACATCCGTACGTGTCACTTGTCATTGCATGTTTCCATTTTAGTTTACGCTCGGCGTTGGCCAAAAAGCACACTTGATTTTTATTAAATTAAAGTCTGTGATAATTATCAAGATTCCCTATAGCGGTCCTCGGAACGTTTATTAAAATAAATTTCTGCTTTCCATCAATTTTTTTTTTTGCCAAAGTTGACTTGAACTTTTTTTTCTTATGAAGAATATTGTTTTCCCGGTCCGAGCTGAATATTTTTTCTGCCGATTTTAGGCTGAAAATATTCTTGTGAATATTCTTAGATTGAAGCCTGGTATATGGCACACGTAACTTCTTTGAGAAATATTATTAGCATCAAACATACAGCTAGTGCTGTTTTTGTTGTATTTTGGGCTAGTTTTGCCATTTAGAGAAAGGAAGAATTTTACGCGGCTTAGTTAAAAATATATAATTGTATTGTATTTACAACGTTTTCAACACAAAAATTCTATTCTCATCAAAATCTCAGCCTCGGGTTTATTCTTAAAATATTCTTAAAATTTTGAAAATTTCAGCCTCGATATTCTTATAAAATATATTCTTGTGGGGGCAGAGTGTACATATTAAGAAAAAATCTGAGGACTCCCGATAATGAATCCCGCCCTAACCGGTGAAATAGTACACCGAACGCAAGTAAATAAACTACACTAAAAAACAGATTTAAAGGAAGCAAGTACATGGTTAACTTTTTGCGCGACAAAGAAAGATATTTTGAGCTACGTTACCATGAAAACGAATATTGTTCGACAGTTCGGTTACATTTGAAATGTCGTGGAAACAAAGATAGAAAGGATAAAGAAAGAAAGAAATTGTGAGCTCTGTTACCAGGAGAGCGAATATTGTGCGACAGTTTCATTCAGTGCAAAATTTCGAGGAAATAGTGGAAAATAAATTTAATTTTGAATCCAAGTTTGTAATTTTGAATTCGTACATAAAGGTGACCCTTGTACCCAACGTTACCTTAAAATCTTGTTTCCCAGAAATTCGCGCCTAGCTTACTGCAAAGTAAGTTTTTGCACAGATTTGAAATTCTATACAAAATTCACTTAGAACTACCTATAAAGGTTTGTAACCTAGGGACACTAACTTGACAAAATATTTCTTTTACAGGAAAATAGCTGTTTACAAGGAAACTGAACTCTTAGAATGGGTTCCACTTTTCAAGTGCCCCATCAGTTTACAACAGTTTTTTGACATTGGTTCTTAACTTTACAATATCTTGGACCGACAGAAAATTTAAGATTGTAGTTATATATAGAGGCAGAGCAAAAGCACATGTTCACAAAAGCGATTTAATTTCACAATTGAAATGCGTCTGAAACCCTGTCAGGATGGTATCTTTCGCGAATCTACTGTGCAATTTGCTATCGAGGATTGTGAACTAGCAACTCAAGGCTGGTATTGCTTTTGGAAAAGATTCCTTTATGTACAAAGCTTGCCAGTAGACGTATTCTACCGAATAGCGCAAGCTAAAATTATATACACAGTGCCGTCTTTCAAAACAAACAGCAACGACGAAAAATAAATATTTTTTTCCGGAATACACTTTATATATCTGAGGCTTCCATATTTGCCAAACGTTCTGTTTGTACAGTTGAAAGGGTCGTGCCACTGAGTGGTTAAGATAAAAATATGTTCTTTCCGGCTGAAAACCTGAATGACATTTTTGACTGCTTCACGTTTACCCTGTCATACGGATCTGTAAAAGACAGATTATCATTAAATGGGCGAACGAGTGAACAAACGAGAGGGCGAGCGAACGAAGGAACGAACGAGCGAGGGAACGAACGAACCAACGAACCAACGAGCGACCGAAAAAGCGAACGAAAGAACGAACGAAACGAACGAACGAACGAGGAACGAACGAACGAGTGAACAAACGAGGGAACGAACGAACCAACGAACGACCGAGGGAGCGAACGAAAGAACGAACGAGTGAACAAACGAGGGAACCAATGAAGGAACGAACAATCACCGAAGCGAACGAAGAAACGAACGAACCAAGGAATGAACCTACTCACTAAGCATTGTTTGTGTTTAACATTCTGCCAATTAAACAATTACACTTTCTAACTCCACCTTTGAAATAAACGTATTTTTGTTACCAGGAATTTTAGGAGCAGCGCTTTTGTATGGTCTGACAAGTCCTCGGTTACACGGGGACCTGGGAGTGACTAAACCTGCGGAAGAGATAAATGGTGCCCAGGCCTTTGGAATTGAGCTCCTTCTCACGTTTGTGCTGATTTTCACCATTTTTGCCGCGACTGATCCTGGAAAGGAACATCGAGGGTACGAAATACCTCTGTCCATAGGATTGTGTGTGTTCATCTGTCACATGGTTGGGGTAGGTGTGTTAAAGTGGCTTAGAAATACTGTACCAAGGCAACCAAAATATTCCAAGGTGTAATTGAAACTTCTCTCTCTCCCTCCACAAATGTGCGCAAATATGCTTACTGCGCGAATAGGATTCCTTCATTGTCGACATTGATGAGTAAAAGGAAGGAATGTATAGCGAATGGAACAACCTACTTTGCGCGGAAGGGAGGGGGACGGGGGAAGGTAAGGGGACGGGGGAAGGGAGGAAAAAGGAGCTGGAACAAATTTGTGATCGCTAGATCTTAGTCACGGGACTAAGATAACTGGACGGCTGTCTCCTAGAAGGAAGGGCATTGGTTGTACGTGCAGAAACTTGTCTCGACTCAGGGTTGAGGTGTGCAGGCTATCAACATGAGGGACTTCACACTGTATCAATGTTTAACATTTTTAAATGTTAAACATTGACACAGTGCCAGTCTTTAAAAAGAGTACTAGTCTTTTAAAACAGTACCAGTCTTTAAAAAGACTGGTACTGAGGGAAACAGTTCATTTTGTTTTCCGAGAATCTCAGTGTTACCCGCGAATGTATATATTGTTACACAGCACAATGAAGACATTTAAAGAATTGGTGTCCAACGGTGGTCGTCGGTCAAAATTCGCGGATAACAGTTCACTGTTACTCCCTGACGTCATAGATTTAGCAATGTTGCCCGCTCGGGAAACATTTGGCGGAAAACAGTTAGGTGATCTCGAAGTAGCCAATGAGAGCGCGCGTTGTTAGAAAAAAAACAAAACAAAAAAAGCAAACAAAAAAACAACCACCAGTACATTATATTGAATACAAACTTCCCAATCATGGTATGCAGAAATTAGCCTGAATGTTAGGATTCCTCTGTTAAAATTGAACGAGCGCAAGAAGCTCCTTAAAATCAGTTCATGAACATTTAGCAATCGGTAGCAAGATGACTAATTTTTGCGATCGACTCTTTTTTTTTATTCCAAGATTCCTTTCACTGGCTGCAGTATGAATCCCGCGCGGTCATTCGGGCCCGCCCTGATCATGAACTCTTGGGAACATCACTGGGTAAGCGAGAGAACCTGTTTTACGTCCACGTACCCCTGAGAGCGAAGCGGGGTGGCCAAGAAAATAGTTAGGGCACTTAGACTACAGATCGATCGGTCAGGTTTCAAGTCCTGGCCGGGGTCATTGTTCTACGTTCTTAGGCAAGACACTAATTTACTCTCACAGTGCCTCTCTCCACCCTGGCGTGTATATGGGCACAGGTGAATCGTTGAAGCAACTCGAGAGAAAGAGCTAGCATCTCATCCAGTGGGGTAGTAATATTCCTACGCCCTTGCTACAGAAATTGGTGTTAAGCCAAGAGGGCTGGATTTACCTTTTTATCCCAATTTTTAAAATTTAAACCAATCAGCCGGTTTCCGATTCATTTTGCTCGCGAAATGCTATCTGGTAACTTGTTGAAACATTGTAAGAAGTCGATTTTAGGTGCAAAGACGCATTCTTGAATAATGAACGTTTCACTGCCTTTTTTTTTATTTTGTTATTTTCCCCCGTTTTTTTTAAGGTTTACTGGGTTGGACCCATACCAGGCGGTATCATCGCTGCATTGCTGTACGAGCACGTCTTTTCTTCAAGCAAAACCGAAGTCGTTCCAAATGTAACTTGAACAGGGCCAGCGAAACTTCCTCACAACGTAACGGAAAGATGATCAGTACAGTTCCTATCACTCAACGGTCCCCCATTCTAGACTGTAGGACATCTTGAGTCATTTTGGCCATGTCCAAAATTACCTTTAAATCAAAGAAAACCTGGAAATAATAGTTTACCAAGATAGAAAAACACCAAAGAGATAATAATAAACGTTTTTCTGCTGGAAGAAACACCTGTCATTATTGTCCGTACATGAAGCATACAAAAACTAGACTGATAATTTATGCCTAATATACACAAAATGTTACCACTGCAATAACTAGCTGTAGGGACTGTAACAGTCCAATGTAAAAATAAATACCAAATATTTTATTTACACTAAATACACTGAGTTTTACGTTCACACTAGGGAGTTTAAGAAACCACGACGGCAACGGGAACGTTGCTAAACAAAAGATTAAATAGCAGAACAATGGCTGTGCCTTTGCGTTATAATTCTTGGTACATTTCTTTGCCATCCTCGGCAAAACAACAACGTGAAATGACCAAATTCTGATTTGTCTGGAGAACATGAACCACAACGGCTGATTTTTTAAATTTTTATTTCAAATTTATCGCTGTGTTCTAGACTTGTGATAGTTTTGTGATAGTTTTGACAGTGATAAACAAAGTAAATGACTTTAGAGTACCGCAAGATTCGTAGGTCAAATATAAATTCCTTCTCTTAACCGACGTTGTCCTCGGTGTCGCGTCGTGGTTAATTAAACTCCGTACTACTAATACGAGACTCGGTCGAGGCTTGAGTTTGTAATCATTCTTGTTCTTCTCGCTAGCCATGCAGTATAGTGGATCCTGTGATGTTTTGAAACAGGTTTAACACATGTTTAAAACTGATGTTGATTCGTCTTAGCATTTTGAGCTGGCAGGTCACCCATGATCTTTAAATACAATCAGTGACCATCCCTCCGATCACCGGTATCCTTAAAAGATTCTCGAAGAAGACGCAAAATTCTCTAGTTTTGATTCAATGTTTTAAGGGCTGCTCTATACTGCAGGAAGTTATGTAGACTCTGTTTGCAGGTTTTATGTGAGTCCGTGTATTTTCCTTTTTCTGTGGATGCACGCTCAGTGCATCATGATTTCAATGCTCTCCTTCTTTGAGTCGTTGTAATGAAACTTCCAACACACCTAAACACCCCTGAAGTGTTTGCAGTTCCGCCTGGTTGATGCCTGAAATTATAAGAGATAACAAAAAGGTAAATATATCCTAACCGTTACTTAGTTCCTAAGGTCTCCCTGAGACCTTAGGAACCAAAGCTAACAGACGAAATCCAAGAACACAACGGTTTGCGATTTATCTAATGTCATTTCAGTTACTGGGTAACGAGGAATCTTTGGAAGAGTATATTCCAGGTCTGGGACTTTGAGGGAATCAACCAAAAGGCCGAAAGCAAGGGAAAAAAAAACCCGAATGCCACCGTGATTAATATCAAAATTGTCTCTGCAGTACTGTATGCTATATCAGGCAGGCGATGACGAAAATAAAGAACTGAATGAACTTGGGGGATCTTGATGTCAAGTAATACTTAATTCTCCACACTACATGAACTGACAAATCTCTGGCAGTTCGTAAGGAAAATCACTATTTTTTGAACTTTGGAATGAAACTGACGTAACAAATAGATTTAATGTTTATCATGTGTCTGTTCAGTATTTGATCACAAATGACGTCAAAATGTGGTAAGAACAAAAAAGTGGCACACGAGGCGATAGCCGAGTGTCACTGATGTTCTTGCCACATTTTGACGTCTTCTGTGATTTGTTACTGAACAGACGCCCGGCAACATGGAATCTACTTGTTTGATATAATAAAGAAAAAAAATTGTTAATGACGTCATCTATGCATCTGTCTTCCAATTGATCACAAGTTAGAACCAATCAAAATGCGAGAATAATTCGACATAATTATATAAAATAATAGAGAGTATAGAGACGGCGTAGAAGGCGACTGTGAAAGCGATAATGAAGATGTAAGAGTACATGTTACCTGAGTCATCTCCTTGTCTTTTTGAGACTTTCGCTTTACTTTCCTGGCATATTTCATTGTAGGAGCCCTTGATTGTTCCCAAGCTTTGCAGCAGCTGAAAGTTGTAACAGGACAAGTAAAACAGAATTAAAACATCACTCACACAAGAGAATATAATACTTGTGTGCCCGTTGCAACCATAGTCACATAAGACACTTTGCATTTTCCACCAATTTTGCGGCTTACCCTAGCTTCGAGCAAACTGTAACTATGATGTAATAATCCTAAAGTCATTTTGACAAGCCCTACAAAATTTCATCTCTTACAGTACTTTGCTAAGAAACTTCGCTTGCCCGAATCCACCAACCAGACTGCAAACACCACTGGCCCCAGGCTATCTGGCACGACTTTCCTTGCACGCTGCACTAGTTCACAAACAAACAAACAGAGTAGCCCTTTAGCAAGAGCAACCTTCCCAGTGAGCTGGTAAATGCACCACCGCCACCACTGCTGCTGTGGCTGCCTCGACCACCACAACCACCATCATCACCATCACCATCACCATCAACAGCTACAACAACAGACCCACTGAATCCCTCATGGAGGGCTATTGCTGTTGCTTATTTGATGAAGTAGGTTGGTATTTAGGGCAACCTTGTCAGGAGTTTTAAAATGCAAAATACGTTAATGCATAGTTGGCGAATGAGCCACTGAGGGTGATCACTTCCATAGGGTTATTGCTATGTTTAATCCCTGCATTAAAGACACAACTGCCATTTCCACGTAATCATCTGAGTAAAGGCATGAATGGTACCAAAACAGGCCTCCGGATTCGTTCTCACCTCTGTATATCTCAGTAAAAGTGAATGAACTCTACTGAATGTTGGGCCAACCTCTGTAATCAAAAGGAAATTGTAAGTAAACTAAAAGTTGAATTAAGTTTTTCATGCTTATGGTAGCCCAGAAGCCAGAGTCTACGAAATAAAAATCAAGCCACCAGACATCAAGGGCTAAGTCTTTGAGCCCCACATTACAACCGCGCTTAACATGGACAGTATTTTTAACCTACAACACATACCAACACGTGTAATCTTTCAATTCATCCCAAGAAAATATTACGTGAGCAACTTTTTGCAGTTCTAGCAACCTCGAGCCTTTCTGAGCAACTTCTGATCAAAATGTAGGTTTAGAGCACATGTCAAGCACGAAAAAGCCAACGATTTCCCAGAAAACTTCAATTTATGCGAATTTCTTGAATGTTTATCAACCTTTGAAGTTTGAAGTTCTTTCGTATCGTTCGGCAAGACATAAAATAAACCATGTGTTCTGGTCTATTAGACTTTTTTCCTTGACCGATGTTAGCAATCATTGTGTGGAACGAAAAATTTAGCTTTTAATTAACGTTTATATAAAAATATCAAGAAATTTAGGTAGCATTTTTTTTGGATTATTGACAATTTTTTGGCAACTTTTAGGCATTCAAGTGAGAAGCTATCCAACATTTTATGAGCAACTTTCAAGATTACCCCATTGTACCTGACAGTAAAGGTGCTGGTCTTTTACACCAAGGCTTCATCTCGGTCTCAAAGCAGTGAAGAAATCCAGACACAACCTGAGCCATGGTGGTGAGTGATAGAGACAGTGTTTTGCTCACTTTCTCAACTGTTATAGCGTCAGCATCACATAGAGGAGCCTGTGGTCAAAGAAACATACGAAAGAGTTTAGCAAATTTCAAACTAGGAAAAGAGCGACTATAATGGGCAATTAAAAACACTGATTTATCATGAGCAGAAAGGTTACCTGATTCAAGTGTAAGATTTATACAGTCGAACCTCCACTAAAGGCCACCTCTCGACAGCGGTTACTTTTTTGGTCCCGACGGACGGTCCATACATTCACTCCTATTTTAACTTCTCTACAACGGCCACCTCTCCACAATGGCAACGGCTACTAAAACTCGTCCCAACCGGCCAAAATAACCTCTCGACAACGGCCAGTTAATCAACGACTGACGAACGGTGTATACAAAATCCCATTTTTGTATTGTAAAAGGTCACAGACTTGATCCGTACCGGGCGTCGTTAGTATCTGTTTCTGTTTAGTTTCTACTGTATTGATACATTTTGATGAACATATGCTAGAATAAGCTTTTTTTGACAAAAAATGTAGCACCCCGAAAAAAAAACAGGGGTTATATTACACCCCTCCCTCCCCATAACGGCCACTTTTTCCTCTGTCCCCAAGGTGGCTGTGGCGAAGAGGTTCGACTGTAATAAAATGAACTGTTTGTCATACATTTTCTCTTAGCTCGTCCAGCTGTTTGCTCTGTTCTTCCAGTTCATTCGCCAACTTTTCTGTGACGGACATCAACTGTTTCTCATCAGGTATTCTGTTGATTGGCAGATATTTTAACACTAAATAATCATATGAGGACCTGCATAATTTTGAAAAACACTCTGTTCAGCCACGTTTACACAATATTTTTAAATTGAAGTAGAGTCGTGCTTGCCATTGCTTTAAAAACTGTGTTTGTTCAAGCAATGCTTTACGAACTTGGGACATGACGTTATTTTTGCGGGTTCCTACAGTAGATAATTTTTCAGTTGTTGAATTTTTTGTGGGTAAGAAAAGTTACAATCGTGAAAAAGAGGCAGGGAAATGTGTTGGTGAAAAACAAAGTTAGCTGTTGTACCAAGTTGGGTATTTCAAGTGTTCTACCAGAGCCAAACAGAAAGATACAGTTCGAGACTACGCGAGGTGCACATCTTGTAGTAATAAGCATGCAGCCTTGTGACGGCTTTTTTTTATGCTGATGGCCGTTCTTTAGAACCTAGCAGGAATAAAAGTCGTTTCAGAACGGTTGGAAGGTTTCAATTACCTGGTGTAACTTCATCTGTTGACATTTACACAATGATTGGGTTAAATGAATAACTACTGTGTTTAGATGTAACATGGCAAAGGCGTTGTTTTCTTAAAGGAGCTCAGTCAAGGTATTTTGAGTTATTTTGGCCACATACAAAATTACCTTTAAATGGTAGGAAACCTGAAAATAACAGTTTAATAAGATAGAAAAACACCAAAGAGATAATGATAAACCATAAAGGAACAAGGGTGGCTAAGGATGGAGAAGATTAACACGGATTACAAACGACAAATTTGAAAAATTGAGGCTGACAACATGCAAACCGTGACTGAGCCCCTTTAAGGATGATATTTTGTTTTATCATTGTTTACAAGAGAGGTAATGGCTCTAAAAGTATACATATTTTTAGATTAGAATGTTCCAAGCTTGAAGTTACGTTTGCAATCGCGTGCAAACCCGTGCCCATGAAGTTCAATTTATTTCACTCTGTAAAGCCGGTCAAGTCGAAACTTTGAACATCCCCCTCCGGGCAACTCCCTGGGCATAGGAGATTTTGAATTTTCGGTTGTGAATTGCCTTCCCGAGGGCAAATATTGGTGGTGAAATGCATCTACCTTAGTACATACCTGGAGAAAAACAACTTGTAGAGGAGGACAGAAGTTTACGTGATTTAGAAATGAACTTTTAACGTACATAGACGCGGAAAACAGAAGCAAAACCCTTTTTTCCTTGAAACCCGGCGCGTAGTTTTTCCAGGCCGATTTTCTCCAGCCAGGATCTCACAAATGAACATGGTTTTCCCTCAAAGTTCTCTCGTTTCCCTATCTGCAAGATTACCGCTGTGATTTCCGTCAAGGTAAAAACACCGGAATTTGTCCAAATCTCGTCCTACTCCTCCTGTATAACAGTGAAATGCCCGCGATATGCCCAAAGAAGGGAGGGGGTGGAGGGGATGTTGATGTTTCTATTTAATCAGTCTTCGGAGTTCTGTTTATCCTGGTGTCAGAATGTTGGTCTGGCTGAGTTTTATTAAGATTTGCAAAGTATGCTCGTCTGGACATGTTTTTGCGTTTGTATAACAACTTTTAACACTCATTGTAGATTAAAAAGCATTTACTAAACTTTATCCATGTAAACTTTGAATTTTTTATTTCTTTTTCTTTGAAACATTTTACAGGAGAATCCCGATTTTTCGATCCTCGAAGGGAAACGAAAATTGCTTTAATTGAAACACTCGAGTAGTTCGAGAATTTTTTTTTTGCAGGGGGTTGGGGGGGGGGGGGGTAAAATGACAATGTTCGACTGAGGAGAGGGAAACGACTTCTAGTTCGAGTTATCGGAAGGTTCGAAAAATCGAGAACTCAAGGAATCTGGAAATTACACTGAAATAAGTGAAAGCAATAGACATACTAGACATCTGCACGCGGCTTGGGTTCAACTCTAAGAAGCCAAGTTTTCAAACAATAATTTATCCCTGTATATTAAACGTCAACGTTATTCCTGGGGTTCCTTTTCACTCGTCGCCACTAATTTATAACTTTCTTCGCTCTCTCTTTTTCCTTCTCTTAACTTTACGAACAAATGAGTGGATGAAAACAGACCTAAAACAAATATTGTCGTGATAGAGTAAATGAAATAAGTCTTGGCAACGCCGACCCAGTTGATAAGGAGACCGCTGATCACTATGCCTGTGCCAACTCCTAGTCCCCAGTAACATCCACCCAGGACACCTGCAGTCAAACAAACACGAAGTTAGAAACGTCAAGCAGAAAAGCGGCGATTTATCTGAGCCGGCGATCAGTTTTAGGCGGCAATGTTGGTAAGAAACGGACCCTTATTGCCCGAAATTTTGTCGACATCAACTTTTTGCTTTATGTCGCAAAAGAAGAAAACAAATTAGTAAATAACATAAAAATAAACGAATGCTCCTAGGTTCCAGAGTCGCCTAAATTTCGTTCAAGTTCTCCACGTAGTTTAGTGGCCAAATAAAAAAAGTACGAGGACAAAATAAGAGTTAATGAGATTTGCGTTTAACTCTCATTTCAAGCGAATCATTACTCTGCGTAGCTGGCAGTTGACGAAACTGCGAGCTCAACATGGTTGCCACAGATATCGCTTTTCAAAATTCCCTGGCTTCTCCTCGATAAAATATGATTTTTATGAACCAAATAACTACAAAATTTCAGATATAGTACTGGCCTCCAGCTGCTCCTCACAGTGGTCCTTTCCACCCATTTATTTAGCAAGACTGATAATAACTGATCAAAAAAAAAAAAAAAAAAACACCAACAATTCGCCTTCTTCGTGAAAGAAAACATCTTTGAGAGCACAACAATGACCTGAATTGTTTTTCCAGCCTTCAATGGTATTTAATCGGTGGTGTAATAATTTCAATTTTCCCTGACTTTTCTTCAAATTGTCAATTTTCCCTAACTCAAAATAAAACTCCCTGACTTTTCCCTGACCTTAAGAAAATAAATTTCGGTTCCCTGTTCAAACGTTCAAGATCAAGCATTGATCCCATCCAAACAATGTATTTTTCTTCGAACTCAAAATCTTTGCAGTGTTTTTAGTAGTCGCATGGTGCCTTAAAAATTATTGCACATTTAGCATGGTTCAGTTTATCCCAGACATACGGTTAGCTGACGATAAAATAAGAAAAAAATCAGTGGCTGTTTATTGCAACTCAACCCTACGCCTTGATGTACGGCCAAATTCGCAAACCAACATTAAAAGAAATTTACGGCAATCAGTAGAGAGAATTGATAATCCGAGTCATCAATTACCTTGTGTAACTGCGTAGAAGCCAAGTCGTAAGGATATGGTACCGCCAAAAACCACACAGGCTACCCAGCTTGTGCCATACAGCAATCCCTGGACACTGTATAGCACCACACCCAGCCAGGGGTTGAGGACAAATGCCAGGCCCAGGTACACCGCTACGTAAAGTGCTAAACTTGCGGTTATGGCGCACACATGTCCGACCTTGGTGATTACAACCTCTGACGCGAAGTACGCGAGCATAGCTACGGTGTAACGCAAACCAGATGCGATACCTAACATGTAGGGCTTGGCCCCGAGATCATCCAGGTACCAGAAGCCGAAGTATTCGTGCAAGCCGTTCAGCATTCCTAGATAAGTAGCCATAATTATAATCACCGCATTACGGAATTTCAGAAGTTCTTTCAGTAATGGTAATATAGTAACGCTTGATGATGTCTCCAGATCGGCGTAGCTTACTTTTATGAAGATTACAGCGAATATTGCCAGCGCATTGAATCCAGCAAAGAAATAGAATGAAATGAAGTAGTTCTTCACAGTCTCACCGCACACCTCCGATTGGTAAAAGTTTATGACTCCTCCGACGAGAAACGAACCTCCAGCGACGCCCACTTCGCCCCACATTCGGAAAGTTCCGAACGCGTGAACATTTTCTTTCAGAAAGCCCACGACTAAAGCATCAGGCATGCTGAAAACGACAGAACCAATGATTTGACTAGTACAAATTATCACCAGAAAAATTATGAATATTTTCGTGATTTCGGATTCGTCGACTTTGCGGGTAAAATGTGCAGTACTAGCGTGGTTTTCAAATCTTTCCTCTTGTTTGTCGTCTCCTAATTTTAGCGTTCCTCCTGCGGTAAAAATCAGAGATGTTATCTCAGTTTTATTCGCTTCAGTCTTGACACACTGTTGATTTTGCGGTTGAACAGCCATAAGCAACAAAGTCCCTGTTGTATACGACACCAGCGAAGCGAATAAGATAATCTTTCGCACCCTAAATTTGTCCCCGACCATGCCCCATAACGGGGACCCGATGAATTCTGTAAAGAGTCTCACGCCATTTAGAATCCCTGCATGTCCAGCGGTGAGTCCAAGCTGCTTGTAGTACAATGTCAGATAAGGCAGGGAACTGCCAATGGCGGCGAAAAATAGAAAGAAATAAGCTTTAAAGGTTAATTTAGACGGGTTACACGTCGCTGAAGAATCTTGCGAAGTCGCCGATTGAGAATGCCTTTTCATTTGGTGACGGGCATCCTCGTGGTCCATTTTGCGGCGATAATATCTCGACTACTGTGCTGTTAACGTTTTTGAACGATTAAGTGTCTAAATCAAGGTAATACGAAAGCTAATGTAATTTACATATTCAAATATTCTACAACTGCCTCGCTTCACTTATTTCATCGCTGGTTTCACTCAACCGAAACAAAACAACCGCCTTTAAGGGCGGGCGATATGTGCGTTTGTG
This sequence comes from Orbicella faveolata, assembly GCF_042242905.1. NCBI lineage: Eukaryota > Metazoa > Cnidaria > Anthozoa > Scleractinia > Merulinidae > Orbicella > Orbicella faveolata. The sequence goes on along the minus strand of NW_028301577.1, from coordinate 11,173,239 downwards.
TCACAGAAACATTTCTGTTGAAAAGGTAGCGTTGCTGTAGTTACCAGATTAGAGTGCCCAGAGGGCCTCTAGAGTAAACGGATGATCATTTACTGATTTCAAGGGAACAAAAACATTTTTTGTCACAATTCGAGCACCCGAAAAAGCACTGCTTTAGCATAATTATACGATGTTCGCACTTCATTCTCTCATTTAAAGTGCCTTTGCTACACTGTGAGAACACAGATTTAGAATAATTGCAAGTTTTGTTTGTTCACTTGGGCCTGTTTCACACCAGCGACAAAACGACATAAACCGCTTAATATACAAGTGAATAATATGAAAGATCATATGTTTGAACTGCAGAGAAAGATATGAAGACATGATTGATCATCGCAGTTAAATTTTTTTATATACACAACTTAAGCAGCTGTGAAATTAAACCCTGAAAACAAAATCAGGCTTTTTAGATTTCATAGCTGCTTAAGTTGTGTGTACAACTGCGATGATCAATCATGTCGTCATTTTAATCGCTTCTGTCAGTAATGTGAACATCGACGTAAGGAATGAATCAGTTTTTTTTTTCCCTTATGTCGTTATGTTCAAACTGTTAAGGCTAGTTTTCACTAGAACATAAGCACAAGCATAAGGACAAGCACAAGTGAAAACAGTCACGACATAAACATAAGCATAAACAGAAACATAAGAAGAACGAACCCACTCATTTGTCTTGTGCAGTTTTCACTAGTAACGCGCTCGACATAAGCATAAGCATAAGCACAAGAAAAACGAACAGTTCCGTTTTTCTTGTGCTTATGCTTATGCTTATGTCGAGCGCGTCACTAATGAAAACTGCACAAGACAAATGAGTGGGTTCGTTCTTCTTATGTTTCTGCTTATGCTTATGTTTACGTCGCGCCTGTTTTCACTTGTGCTTATGCTTATGTTTGTGCTTGTGCTTATGTTCTAGTGAAAACTAGCCTTTATGCTGCTATTATGCCATTATGTCAGGATGTTGACACTGCATTTACATAACGACAAAACGCCCTTCCTATGTCGTTTTGTCGTTATTTCCCTGGTGTAAATTAGGCTTTATTCAGTAGACCTGGGAATTTTGACTTCCCAATTACCAATAAAAATTAACCAATAAAATGTACATAAATGCCATAGGTATTCGAAAAACGTGCTAATCATAATCAAATAAATATTTTAGCCTTCTTATTCCTCGGGTGTTAAGGTGAAACACGTAAATATGTCAAGGTGTTTGAAATTGCTGATACTTGTTTGTAAGTATTAGAAGCTGATAACTTTAGATTGAAGAACTGAGAAACTGTTCCTTTTTTCAGAGAACGTTTTCAATAAAGTTCACTCTGTAATGTGCCGTTGATCAAGTGGAAACTTCAACATCCTCGCTCCGGACAACAAATAGCGTAAAGGAGTTTGAATTTTCAGTTGGTCAAATTCCCCGCTGCCGGGCAAAAATGGTGTTCAAATGCCCTACGCCTGAAGAAACAAAACGGTATATTTTAACTTCAAACACAGCGCGCAATATTTCCAGGCCGTTTTTCACCAGCCGGGATCTCACAAACCCTAAATTTCCCTAAATTCCTCTAGCGTTCCCATCTCCAAGAATTCCGCCATGATTACGATCACGGTTAAAACAACCGCGGGAATTTGTCCAAATCTCCTCCCCAGTTCTCTTGTATGGTGTTAAATCCCCCCTCCCCCCCCCCCCCTCCCCCAATGGGCGTGGCAACGAGTCAAATGCCTGGGGTACGCCTAGGGGGTGTTGATGTTTCTATTTGATCAATACATAATTTTCTGACTGAATTTTTTTTCTTCAGAAGTCTGCTTTTTTCTGGTATCAGAATGTGTGTCTGGCTGAGTTATTAAGATGGGTTATGATGATCCGTGTAGCAGACATAAATAGTGTGTCTGTAATTTTTTGAGCAAAGTTTTTCACTTTAGAATTCGGTTTATTCTAGTGTTTCAGTGCTTCAATGTTTGTATGCGTTAGTTAGGTTTTACAAAATATGGACATGAGGGGTTAGTAAGCAGGTGTCAAGCAGACCTAAACTGTAATTGCACATCTGGTTGTCTCTTTACCAAAATTTCCCTCAATTTGAAGAGCATGGTCAAGAGCACATGTTTCTGCATTAGTATGCTGGCATTCCACCTTCAACTGCAGATGTCAGAATAATATATTTTTTTAACTGAATAAGCAAATTCATGGATTGTTTTTTTTTCCTTTCAAATATTTCTAATTGTGTAGTTTCAGAAAATATCGATACCCCTCATGGAAGGGATTTTTCATATGACCACCCTCCCCTTCAGAAATTCCAATTTTTTTCGCACACCATGGAAATATTTTTATTTCCAGTAAAAGTAAGAAATAAGTGAATTAATAATTTATATCTGAGATAAAATAAAGTTTTATGTATGTCTTTCTGTATGTATAGTTCCAGAGTCTGAATTTTGATGCTTACTAGTGTTTTCTGGTAAATATTTTGAACAAGAGAAGGCTTTCCCAGTAATTGCTTTGTGATTAGTGCAGTAGAATTAAACAGTCCCATCATTGCACACTTATCCTACTCTAACTTACTTTTTATGTTCCAGTCCTGATGTAGTTTTTACCAAGTCAGGAGGGTAGAGCTGAACTTTTGACCTAAAAATATCCTGAAGGTCATTTTGGCGACACAGTGCATCAAAGAAGTAACAGTCATTCTTGAATTGGTCGTCCAAAGAGAAATGAGCTGCAGACTGTAAACTTTTGAAACAACAGCAAAAAATAATATTAAAAAATGATTGTAGCTGACAACAAACTGAATACAAATCATACAAAGAATAGGATGGGGGTACTGATTTAATTAGATCTAGCTTCATGAGTCTTGTAGATGAAGTGCTTTTTCAATTTGCTTTTAAAACGATTTGTGTGAGTATTATTAATCAGTCACAACACTCTGAAGGGCAGGTGTCGTGGCCTCATGGTTGCTGCCTTTGACTCTGGATCAAGTGGTCCAAGTTTAAGCCCTGGCTGGGGACATTGTGTTGTGTTCTTGGGCACAACACTTTACTCTCACAGTGCCTCTCTTTCCCCAGGTGTACAAATGGGTACTGGTGAATTTAATGCTGGAGGTAACACTGTGATGGACTAGCATTACATCAAGGGAGGAGTAGTAATAATCCCAGTCACTTCATGCTACAGAATTGAGAAAGCAGGATAAGGTCCGGCCTAATGAGCCACATGGCTTGTATGCGAACTTCACCTTTTTTACCTTACAATCGCAACACTTTGATTCAAGAGAGACTGGGAACTAGTTACATGTAAGTTATCTGATGTCTCAGATCAAGATTTGAGTCCAGTTCCCTTAAAATTTCATCATGAGTGTGTTTCCAACCTTTCAAATTAATCAGTTCATTGCGATATGTAAACTAGTTGACTGTAAGCTCCAAATGTTCATAATTTTCCTTAGGGTTGCCACTCATTAGAACCCAAAAATTCCCTAACTTTTCACTGACCTCAAAACATTTTTCATTGACCTTGCATTAGGTGAATTATCAAATAAGCGGAATCCACATTTTCAAGTAGCTTCAACTTCTTTTGCAGACCACTGATAGTCCTCTCTTCATTTTCGACCTCTAACTTACGATTTTAATGGGATTTTGAATGCACATGTATGGCATTTTACATGTACTTGACCAACAAATCCATTTTTGTTTTTTTGTTTCGGCCTCTGTAGCACATGCATCTGCTTTAAATTCCCTGACTGTTTGCTGACTTTGACAAGAACTAAGATTTTCCTTGACTTTTAGCAACATTCCCAGACTTTTCCCTGACCTTGAAAAATTTATTTGTTTTTCCCTGACTTTTCCCTGACTTTTCCCTGACTGACTGGCAACCCTGTTCCTTTACTGATAACCCTACTGTCCCAGTTCCAGGTATCTGTTTGGAAATCAACCCTTCATAACTGAAACTGCTGCCACAATATAATGTTAACCCCTATCTCCTAATCCCTGTATTGAAAAATTTACTTTACCACACTATGTCACTTCTAAGTAGGACACAAACCTTGCTGTTCTTATTGGGGTTGTAAAGTGATGAATCTGACCTGATGACTCTACTGCACTGACAAGATCTATCAGGTTTTCCCAAAATGCTGCTTGTTTGTTTCTAGACTTGGTACCCTACAAAGAACACCACAATGAAATAGCATCATAGGCCTGTATGTAATGTGGAGCATAATAACAGGAACATTAGTCCTTGATATAAGTTAGTACTACTGTACAAGCAAAATATAAAATCATGTGATAAATAAATTTAAATTGACCAAAAACGGCAGTATTAAATTGCATAATTTTTTTTTAATATTATATAGCTGGTAAATTTCACATTACCAAAACTGCCCAACATGTTTAAGGCACAAAATAGCACCATGGTTAGCCTAAATAGCACTGAATCAACAGTGGTTAGCTCTCAATATCAGTAAGGGTACAACCGTATCCCTCATCGACTATTAAGTCATCGCGCTATTTTATCATTTCGCCATAAGAAGTGTTTTAAACTTGCCCCCAAAACTGCATACATTATCGTTTTTATTACATTATCAAAGCTTCTTGTTATAAATTTACACCCTTGAAATTTACCTGAACAAGGTCAATATCATCACTTTTACAAAGTCCCAACAAATGACATGAAAACAGCAACTCTGAAATATTATACAAAGTAAAACTTGTTACAAACTTTGAATTTTACAGTTTCCCCAAAATAATGGCTTTGGAAATTGAACCAAACATGTGACTAACTACATACACAGGCTTGCAGGTACAGTATACATACAAGGATGAAGTGTGGCTCTCTGGCTGAGTGGTTAGGGTACCAAACTTGAAATCCTGAGATTGCAGGTTCAAGTCCCATTCTGACCACAAGCTGGTGTTGTTCTCGATAGCCCCACGTTCAACTCCTCGTTCATGTTTGTAAATAGCCAACTGGTCTGCCTCCTGCCAGTTGGGATTTTCAACCATGTTATGTTAATTAAGGATTTACATCGTTTGTTTCACCATTTCGTTTTGTTTCCATTGGCCCTGAAAAATCCCATTGGGGGGAGTGGTCAATAAAGATATTTAAATGTTTTGTACTCACTTTGAAGTCTAGAGTCATTTCTCCCTAAAGCCTTACTCTGTTGGTTCTCCAGCATATTGTACATAACTGGATCAAACCTGAAAATACATGTAATAATTATCAATAGTACATTGTATGGACTTAAACTGTCTACACAAGTCATTCCCCATATTTATTGTATGGGGAATGATTATGGGTAATACTGAAGGTTGAGAAAAGGCCACTAGACGTTTCGCCTAGATATAAGTCTTATATATGCCTTACCTTGCTAACATCCACTGCAGAAGTCTTAACCTTGGTTCTCCTGGTTTGAACAGCAGCTCTTCCATCCATGAATCTTCGACACCACCGAGATATGGGCAATCAAGCTCCTGAAGGGACATGGCAGATCACAGAGTTCAAATTTAACATGAAAAAAGAGACCAAAGTCCTAATGTTACAAAGCTACAAGCTGCCAACGTTACATGGATCTATGTACCTCTAATCTCGATTTAAAGTGAAATAGTCTGTCCTTCCCCGAAGCCGCCATTTTTCAAAATCCCAACTCTAAACGCATCATGGGACTTACTCCTCGAGCCTCGGTCACATGATATCGGTAATCCAAGATGGTGGACTTCCTTGCAGATAACAACGCTTGCGGACAGACCGTTTTAAAGCTCGTTAGCCGAGGAAATGCCATCGTTGCCGAGCTATTGCGGCTCTCCGACTTTATACCTCCGGTTTTCAAGCAAGAAACGAAAGAAGACCGTGATAAATATGGCGAGATCTTGGCAGACTTCTCCTATTTCAAGGGACCTGACTACTACGAGAACCGGATTGATTCCAAGGCGGTGAGTTGTTATTTTCGTTTTTGCATGTGCTGCACGTAGTTGTAAATTGAATCACATAAGCTTAGGGAATGAGAGCTAGCATAGGTGTATCTGGTATGAGATGTTTTGTGCCTTCTGGCAACCATGACGGTTTTTGATCGCGGAAATACACGAGGTAGCTGAAATCGACAGATAAATTGTTGTTTTTTTTTTTCCAAAGGGGTGAACATGTAATACTAGAATGGTGCAGAGAGGTACAATAGACGGTGGAACGCCTAATGAACGTTTTGTCTCATTAAGTCTGATCCTTCATGAATAGGAAACTGAAAACTCATAACTATAGAGAACCTGTCAGTAAAAAATAGTGACAGGTTGATCTGATCAGGAAGACCCCACCCCCAACCCCCTTCTTATCCTCGGCATCTCTTCATTTATTTAGCAAGACTTTCCTGGTGTTTTTAAAGTGAGTGATAGAGTCAGTGCATCAGCATCGACAGTCAAAGGTTTTCTTGGGGGTAAGAAAAACATTCCATCAAGTATCCATGCCTATCCCAGGGAGGGTTATTGGAAATTCCAATGGGAAGGGGAGTCTCAATCCAAAATTATCAAATGAAAGAATGAACAAAACTGGAATATATTCCTAGAGGTATGGTGGGGGCTAAATCAAGAAAATTCTCTGTGGAAGAGGTACATGTATTGCTATTTTCTAGAACAACACATCGGCCTGTTTACTATGTTTGAAGGGAAATGGCTTTTTGTAGGCCTTGCTTTCACGTTGGCACCTGGTTCAGGTTGAGGAATAAGTGGTTGCTAGTAGTAATTTTGTCACAAATGCTGAGTCTTCAGCAAATTAAAGTCAAACCAATGGCCATCTGCATATACACTGGTTAACAAAATAATGATAAATAATAATTATAAATATGAGTGACTTTGTCAATGAGGGATATATAGCATTTGTTGAATTATAGAGGGGAATGGTTATGAAACTCGACAAAATTCTTTGTTGTATGTTTTTGTTCACTTTTTTGACCTTGACGGTGCATAAAACACAATAGTTGTTTACTCCGTACTGAGGAACTAACCAATCAAAACGTGTTGGTTACGTAATTCATGCATAGTGTATGAGCGCAAAACAAAAGATTGTGCACTGTCGTGGACCTTCCAACATAAATCTTCGCGTCTTTGTTTGCTCCTTTGATGTTTGTCAGGCGTAACTCTGATTGTGCACAATAGACTGTATGCAGTCCAATGTTTTTGCGAATGCTGACATCAGCCTTACTAATCCTATCCCTGTTATTGTCTTTAAATGATAAGCCACCACTGAATGTGTTTCTCTATGTAAAATAATATACTTGCAATAGGAACTTCAAGATCTTGATGAGGAATTTAGGGAGAACCATATTGAGATCCTGACCAGATTCTATAAAGCCTTTGAGAGTGTCCACAAGTACATCACTGATCTAAACAGGTATACATCTGTAAGTTGTCGTGAGATAAGACACAACACTACTGTACATCCCTTGGAATGAGATGCTACTCATTCTTGCTGATCACAGCTCACCTTGTAGCATGGCCATCATTAAGTTTTGAGTCACCTGTGGCCTTGTTCTTCACACCTGTAACAAACTTGTTACATTCTGGGTGAATGGTACTAACAAAAGAAAAGTTCACCCATAGCATTAAGGACCAATCGAGCATACTCAGCTGTAACAGGTGTTACAGGTTACAGCCCTCAATGACAGCTCCCTGATGTAGTACTTTGCTAAGGCTGCCTCAGTCATCCACTAGTTACCAATTTATATATACCAGGATGAAAGAACTGTACTGACTATGTGCCTGTATTAAGGGGTCAGAATGGCATGAGTACTGACTGGACTTTATTGTGTTGTGAACATTACTGGGCAAGGCATCCCTTATACAAGAGTAGCAATATTTATACCTACATACCGTATGTACATTGACAGCCTCATTAGCATGCAAAGAAAGTTATGTCCTGTAGCCTAGGACTAGTGAATTTTGCAGTCAGGCTAGTGTTCAGATTGATCCGATTGTATCCTTTGCTTGCCTTTTGGGCAAGTGAAGTTTAGTGCCTGGACATTTTTGGGGAAATTAAAACTGAAGTACTGTGAGAGGTGAAATTATTGGTAGTATTATTGGTTTAAATTTAAATAATTAATTTTTAGTTAATCTTATTATGGATGAATGTTTTTGTGGGCCAGTGGAAATGACTTTTGAACTCGCACATCATACACTGTAGAACTTTAGAGTTTGCACAAAGGGCAAATTTTCTTCAGACCTTGCTTCATCCTATAGAACTGGAGCAAGTATAGCCTCTGATGATGTGGACAAAATGCAGTTACACTGTTTATAATACGTGTCACTACATGTAATTGCTATCAATGTTTCTTTTAATGATGTCTTATTATTAGATACCTGGAAGATCTTGATGAAGGAGTTTTCATTCAGCAAACACTAGAGAGTGTACTGCTCAATGAAGACGGAAAGCAGCTTATGGTAAAGTTCATTCCCACCAGTGATCATTGTGCTTTGTTATGATGTACATGTACTTAAACATATCTGGAGAATTCAGTCTCAAATCTTAACCCATTCTTTACTTCACTATAGAAATCTTACTGTAGTACAATTTGAATTAAATCAGACACAGAAGTGCCTCACGATACTGTACATGTAGCTTTTGATGTGCCAATTTGTTCATCATTGCTGGAAGTGACAGTTGCACATAGTTTTATTTTTATTTTTATTTCAAAACTAGTTTGCTTTGACTAGTCCTGAAAGTATACATGAAAGGCCTGAGCACTGCTTCATATATACATGTATAAGTGTACCATGGATATTTATTAGAATAAGAATTTAAATATTTAGACTTTACAATCATTATACATGGATATACTTTTTTTTTTAGTTAACAGTAATTATGCTTCTTGGAAAATTATATCATGCTAAGAAAATAATGGTTAAATTGAAAGGACAATGTATGTACATTGTTCAAGATTTTGACTGCAAAATGTTTTTTCTAGTCTTGTTTGTTATTAGCATTGCTATTTTTATCTTCTTCCACACAGTGTGAAAGTTTGTACCTGTACGGGGTTATGCTTCTTGTCATTGATATGAAGTTTGAAGGGGATGTGCGTGAGAGAATGTTGGTGTCATATCACAGATACTGGTAAGGCCAGTTACATTTTCAGCAGCCTGCTGTAAATTACAATCAAGCCTGAAAGCAGGTCTTGTTTTACGCTGCAATAGTCATACACTTATTGAATCATTATAGTGTAATGTGAAAGGACCCTAGTCAGTCTCCGCCATTTTTGATGTCATTGAAATTATTGATATTACATAGTGAAGCAAACTCCCATTGCTTTATTGTAAGTTGTGTTCTGAAAGTATATAATACTATAATTATGTTTAATCATCTTTAGTAGTTTCACAGTACTTTCCTTCATTTCAACATGCTCCGAATAAAATATAATGGCCAAACCCTCGGATGTAAACAAAAACAAAGGTGTGTCTGATTAGCACCCTTTAATCACATGCCAAGGTTCGATTGGGTGAGAGGTTCCACCATTAACCACCTTTCTAGAACATAAAGACAGCTATTGCAGTTGTTAAATTATATGGTCATGCTGGCAATTGTGGAGTCTATAAAATATACATGTACAATGTATGAAAACATAAGATTGTGCTTTGTCCACTACATTCTGCTTCAGTACATATTAGGTCCAAGATTTTCTGTTCACTCAGAAAGAAACCAGCTTGCTGTTATGCTGCCGATGGCTATCGGAACTCCAACAACAACCCAGTGTTTTAAATTTGTTTTGAACTATTTTTGGCTAATCAGAGTACGTGTACATGGCTGTTGCTTGCATTCAAATAATAAGATTCTGTTTGTGTTCTGTTGTAATGTGAATCTACAAATTGCTTCTAGTAAATCTTCCATGGCTTGATTTTCCCATTTCAGTGCAGCCAGGGCTGATGTTGACTCCAATATCGATGATGTGTGCAAGCTTCTTAGAAGCACTGGATTTTCCTTGGCTCCAGGATCAAAAAGACCTCTCAAGTACCCAGAGGATTATTTTCAGTGAGTAGTCTTGTATTTTTGCACTTTCACCATGTATGTCTGTAGCCATTTGATATTTATTGTCTCCTGTCCTTCTGTCAGAAGTCAAAGTAAAAACAATGATGCTGTTCGCTTTGTTCATATACTTTGCATGGTTTAAAATCTTCGTTTCTGTTTTTGTTTTTTTTTGTTTTTGGTTTTAAATCTTTCAAACTAGTTTCAACTGATTTTTCATTTCCTCAGTCTCATCTTCATGATCATGATCTGCAACAGAGGAATATTAAAGATTCCATGATAGTACTCTCAGTTGTCAAACTTCTGAATCGGTGATACTCAACACAGTTACAGTTCTGAATGACAGCTGTAGTGGTCTCCATTTTTTAACTCAGTCTGTCTGTATTTTTTTCTTGCAAGACGTATCTCAGTACCTGATTCATTTGTGGATATGCTAATTGGTCGTCTTCGGTCTGACGATGTCTACAATCAGGTGTGACCCCAAATGTGGTGTTGATTCTATTTTTTTTTTCCTTTTTTTGTGTGTGTGTTTGCATTAATTCATTTGACAAAGTGCTTTTTCAAAGTTGATTTTTATTATGAATCTTTATTTTTGGTTCTCTTTGTGCACATCAGATTTCAGCGTATCCTTTACCAGAACACCGTAGCACAGCTCTTGCAACCCAGGCCTCCATGTTGTATGTCATCTTGTTTTTTGCTCCAGACATTCTACAGAACCAGCAGGCTAAAATGAGAGAGATTGTAGACAAACATTTCCCCGATAACTGGGTAAGACAGCTGATTACAGCAGATTCCCCCCTTTTCTAAACTAAATGCTCTACCTTGAACCTGAGGTTTGGCAGGTCAGTGTTGTGGACAGTTAAATTTAAATGTTCAGGACTTTCTTTTGTACGTATGTGTACTATACTTTTGTAAGCTGTCATTCAGAAAACCAAGTACCATTTTACTTCACTGTGTACAAGATCAGCTACTAGAATTATTAAATTGCAATTATTAATAAAATCTTTGAACTGTTTGCATGGTTATCTGATAAATATAATACATGGAGTGTGACTCACATCAGTCAGAAACTTGAGAATTTTCAGGTTAATCAAAAACAGCAGCTTATGTTAACATTGCGTATACAATTTTGAATCTAGTGACTGAATTAACTTTTAAGTAATTTGGAGTGTTATTTTTTTTATAAGTATTTCCTTCCAAGAATTAGTACTAGAAAAGAAACAAAACCACATGAGTTAATTGTAAAGAAAACTCTTTGCCCTTGGTGGGATTCGAAACCAAGACCCGTGGATTAAATCACCATTACTCTACCAACTGAGGTCCTCATTTGGTCCTCCGTTTCTTTTTTGGGGGCTATCACTCAGAGGGAAATACTTGCAGTTTAAATGGGTTCATTCTTTGCTTTCCAGCTTACATGTACGTGTACCGGTACATGTATATTAACATTGCTTGGGCATACATAGTGTTGTTGTGTAGCAAAATCAATATCTGGACCATCTCAGAATGGAAAGTGAAATTACTCAGTTGTGTCTGAACTTTGCATTATTAATTGTCAAAGTTCAAACTGAGCATATTTTTAATGTCCTTTGGCAGGTGATCAGTGTTTACATGGGAAATGTTGTGAATCTGGTGGAAGCTTGGGATCCCTACAGAGCCGCTAAGACAGCTCTTAACAATACTCTAGATCCTACTAATGTCAAAACTTTGGTGAGAAGATCTTAATTTTACTTCATCTTAAAATACGTCTTACAGTAAACAGAGACCTATCACATGTAACGTGCTGTAAAATTTATATTTCCATCACTTCGTAAATTTTAGGTGATTGGTGAAAATATGGGTGCTATTATGTTAATCTATTGTAGTAAGTAAATGTAGGTTTAAAGAACATCAAGATAAACCAAGATTACTCTATATACAATATTGTACAGGTGCATGTCATAGAATGACATTCATCAGCTTATCAATGTAATTCCCTTACAGGCAACCAGATCTAATGCCAAAGTTAGAAGTTTAAATGCAGAGGTAAATGTTTTTTTTTTTTTTTTAAATCTGCTTGGCTCATAATATTGTGTTACTTATCACATCTTTCTGCATTTAAAACATCTAAACTTCCCCTTTGTATAATTATTAGAATTACTACCAAGTGTGAAGTGATAGGTTTAAAGCTTGCAAGTTAATTATACAGACAAGAACAGCAATTTTAAATCTCTTGCTGAGGAGTGTTTGACTTTGCTTATGCACGACAGATTCAAGCATGATTATTGATACTTTTGAATACAACCTTACACGTATGTGCACATGTATCTTAACTGGATTTTTATTGTTCCATAACATTCACCAACGGAGGGTTTGCTGGGGCCTTCATTCAGCCAAATGTTAAAAGTTTTGGCCATTTATCCTCAATATACATGTATGTATGATGGGATGATGTCTATGGTTTTAATCTAGTTTGATCTTTTTTACTCATAGACAAGTGTTTTCCTTTGTACATGATAATTATATTAATTGGGTATTCCACCCTAAAATTAAAATACAAAAACAAAACCATTTACAATAATTTTGAATTCATTTTGCTATAAAAATCACATACCAAACTATACAGTATTACTGTAATGTTAAAATCATTAATTATTATTGATTCTATTTAGTTTACTTTCAATTGATCTTTTGCAAAGTTCCATCAGAGGTATTTTTATGAACAGTGGTACAATTTAAACTGTATATGATATTTGTAATGATCTCAGGTGATGAATTATCTCAAAGAAGGATTTCTTGTGGAGGAGTATGCGCTGGATCACATTCCAAAACTCATGAACTGCATCAGAGACTGTAATGTAACACTACGCTGGCTCATGCTCCATAACTGTGAAAGTAAGTGTTGTTTTCTGCCAGCTAAAGAACAAACTATGCACCCAAAAAATATGTTTCTTAGTCAAAGTTGAAAGTCTGGGTGCTCACATGAATGTGTTTTTTTTTTTTTTTTTTTTTGACACGGGGGATCTAAGCCACATTTAAGGCATTTACCCTCCCACCTACCAATCTGAAACCTAACAATTCAATCACACCCTCCTGGTGAATTGTACAATTGTACTTGAGTATGATGTCCTTCAAGAGTCAGAGATTGTATTTACATTAGCGCTAGGACATATTTCTGTATAAATTATATAGATTTAGCCATTAGCCTAAAAGTGGAGCTCCTGATTACAATAACTTAACATGGCTTGAACCTGTGATTCAATCGAAGATGAGTACCTGGGCAGCATTGTGCGTACATGCCCTTGAGCCCATTAGCCATGATGACCATAAGAAAAGTAATTCAGGGGTTCCTATTAGAATTGTGCTCCGCTTGGCAAGCCTTCAGGAAGCTGGAGCGCTGTTATAACTAAATTTAAGATACATGTACAGTAAATTATACGTTGTATCAATTCTTCATCATTATGTAGCAGCCTCTATCGTGCCATGGGACTCATAAGGCCTCAGGTAATAAATACATATTGGCATCATTTTACAGTGTTTGATGTGCACAAGAGATGCCGTACCCAAAGAGAGATGGTAACTATGTCAGGTTATGACCCAAGAGCTGTCTTTGAGCTGCTGTTGAATACTGCTCAGTTTGAACTGAAGCTGAAAGAGGTTTGTTTGTTCTCATGAGCTATGTAGATTGTACAGGTGTGTTTTGTGTAGTACAAAAGTACACTATGTACCCGTACATGTACGTCTTTCTTGAGTGTGAGTCTTGATGGAAGAGTGAAGTTTTCCCTTAGAGTTTAAAGGAGCTCAGTCACGTTATTTTGAGTTGTTTCACCTCGTACAAAATTAGCTTTAATTTGAAGGAAACCTAAAAATAAAAGTTCACTGAGATAGAAAAGCACCTAAAAGATAAGAATAAACCTTAAAGAAACAAGGATGGAGAAGATTAACACGGATTACAAATGACGAACTTGAAACATTTAGGCTAAGCTTTTCAAGATAGGCTAGCCATGATGTAGCTCCTTTAAGTTGTATTCAAATCACAGATCTGTGCACAAAAGCTGCTGGGTATATATTTTGAACCTCAGCATCATACATGTGCATAATCTTATTTGCTTTTCTGGTAACTGCAAGGGAAAGTCAACTAGGACCCATCTAAAGTGCATTGTTTGCATTCCTTGTATTCAATGCACACTAGAACTATGAATTTTAGTTGTTAAGTGTAATAAATGAAGTTCTGTAATTTTGTTTGTACTGAACATGAAACACAGGTACATACGTCTATGCATTGTGTTCGCTGTTTAATTTAGATGTTCAAGCAGATGTTGGCACAGAAGCAGTCCCAGTGGGAGAAACACAAAACAGAAGGAGTTGAAAGGATGGATGAGCTATCTGAAGTGTTTTCTGGGACCAAACCACTCACACGAATTCAAAAGAATGGTACTACTGTATAAGCCGGGTTACTTATTTATTACAAACTCACTGCATACAAATTTGATTTGTTAACCAATGAATGCTCTGGTAGATCTGAAGTCAGTAACATTTAGTTCTTATATCTTCCAGAAAACCTGCAGGCATGGTTCAAGGAGATGTCCAATCAGATTTCCTCATTAAGCTATGACGATTCTACCTCTGCTGGACGGAAAATGGTGCAGCTTATTCAAGCATTAGAAGAGGTCTCTATCTACTTTTACATTGTGTTTACATGGACATGTGTTTAACGTTGTTACCGTTGTTACCAGTTATTGCAGCTTTGCTTTAACTCAAACTTATAGAGCAGTTGAATCCAATTGAGTGTCGTAAAACCAAAACCAAATGAATCACTCTAGATAGCCAACCACAAAAGACACACTCAGGCAATTAATTACGGTAAGCAATCATAATTTCAGGTACCTGTAATAACATTTAGCTGACGCAAAGAGCTGGAAACGTGTGCAAACGAGTCACAATTGGTTTGCGAAGAAATTGGAAGAAAAAGTGGCGCAAGTTTTTAAACCAATTGTGTGGCGTAGTAAGTGCAAAGTCAATTACATTTCCATTCTCAAGTGAAAACCGCTCTTCAACCCAACTGCAATCTAGAACAGGAGCATTTGAAATATTCTCCCTTAAAATTGATCAGAGAGTTGCAAAGTCCAGAAGAGATTGCTCTAATTAGTTCATGATCTTCGTTTCATTAGGTTCAAGAATTTCATCAATTAGAAAGCAACCTGCAAGTGAGACAGTTTCTGCTGGAGACAAGACAGTTTCTGCATCAGATGATAAGGACAATTAACATCAAAGAAGAGGTACTTCTGTGTGTACTATTTACATCAGTCTGTGGTTATGAGAGCAGTTATCACCATGAGTTAGGCAACAGATTGTTATAATTGTACAATTTTAGCTTCTAATAACTCTTACATTGATGTGTTTCAAGGTTTTGATCACCATTCAGTTGGTAGCGGACTTATCATATGCCTGGAACATCATTGATAGGTAAGATTTGCGAACCAACTCAATGTGCGGCAAACCCTTATGTACATACTGTACATACTCACATTGTGTAAAGATATAAAGATATAAAGACAGAAGGTAAATGTAACTCGAGTTTCACACACTAGCGATAATCAGACTCGTTGTTTGTGCAAAAAGCATCTAGTCTGATGATTGCTTAGTGCATGAAACTTGAGTTACATTTACCTTCTGTCTTCATATCTTTACATTTTGCTCTGTATACTTTTTGTATAGAGCACTCTTAGGATAAGTGAAAAAGTTCATTCACTGTTTATCCATTTACTTACATTTTATACACCATATTCTTTTAGGTCGGCATGTGGCAACCCAAGGGCTGTTGTGAACCTGCCATAAAATTCCTATCAAAACACTAAATTATTTAAAATTTACACTCTTAAAACGATAAAAACAGGGATCTTCAAATATCATATTGTCACTGGTTCAGGGCATCAGAATTTTCTGATGGCTGACCCCACATGATGGCCTTCACAGCTTCATTCCTTTCAAGGCAGACTCACTCTTCCCTTCATACCTTGGTACTGTGCTGCTTATTTATTCTTTGCCCTTATTTTGTAGCTATTCTGGATTTATGCAGCAAGGAATAAAGAGTAACCCTTCACTGGTTCAGAAACTAAGAGCAACATTCCTCAAGGTAAAAAAATGTAAAATCATGGTATTGTAGTCCAGTATCTACCACCCACCGCACTCAATTTTTTGCATTAATTTTGATTTTTGATTAGCCTGCAGTACAGGGGTTTTCTGTGTGTTCATGAGTTATCGGTATTTTGCTTGCGATCAAGTAGATTCGCCACCATGTTGGCTTAGGAAAAGTTTCCAGGGAGGGGGTGATGGGGCAAGGGGCGGAAGGAAGGAAAAAACTTCCCCTCCCCCTTACTCCTCCTCCTCCTCCTCCTCCTCCTCCTCCTCCTCCTCCTCCTCCTCCTCCTCCTCCTCCTCCTCCTCCTCCTCCTCCTCCTCCTCCTCCTCCTCCTCCTCCTCCTCCTCCTCCTCCTCCTCCTCCTCCTCCTCCTCCTCCTCCTCCTCCTCCTCCTCCTCCTCCTCCTCCTCCTCCTCCTCCTCCTCCTCCTCCTCCTCCTCCTCCTCCTCCTCCTCCTCCTCCTCCTCCTCCTCCTCCTCCTCCTCCTCCTCCTCCTCCTCCTCCTCCTCCTCCTCCTCCTCCTCCTCCTCCTCCTCCTCCTCCTCCTCCTCCTCCTCCTCCTCCTCCTCTTCCGAGTTTGAATTTCAGGCAGTCTCCAGATTTCTTTTCTCTTGATCTCTCACAGCAAAAAAAAACTATGAGATTTTTTATAATTTCCCCATAGATGGCATCAGCTATGGATTTGCCTCTTGTGCGCATTGGCCAGGCAAACAGCCCTGATTTAGTGAGTGTGTCCCAGTACTACTCTGGCGAATTGGTGGCTTATGTTAGAAAGGTAAATGAGACAAAACCATAACCCGCCATAACTGTGTACGTGCTCATACATGTTATCCCACACTTCCCATCATATGCATGTATTTGCTTTGAGTTTTGATTGGTTCACTGGATTGTCTGTGTCGTTTGTGATTGGTTAGATTGATTACTTTCAATGGTTTTAGTTTTTATTTACGATACTCAATTGAAAACTGTTTTAAGTATGTTCTTGACACACAGCAAGGAACAATCTCTTCCACTTGTAACAAGGAAATAATACACTGTATTGTGTTACTGCAGGTTTTGCAGATTATTCCTGAGACAATGTTTGGTCTTCTTGCGAGAATCATACAACTTCAGATTAGCAATGTGAAGGAGGTTGGTGAAGTAAAATCTGCTGTAGTTACAAATTTCGTCTTGACTTGAACCGTTGATTCCTCTTGTTGATATATAAAAGCTGAGTATAGAAAAAGGTTACTCTTAAAAAATTAATCTCACAACTATCAAACTGTAAAATTATCACTCCTTACGCAATCACAACGTCAACAGCTTGCACTTTAGAGACCACAATCTTATAGCGAGTTTACGCAAAGCTTTCTCAGAATAACCTGTATAGCGAATCGAACCAGATGTAGACGCTGGGCTGCAAAAAGTAAAGTAAAGTAAAGTAAAGTAAAGTAATCTCACATACGTAGATAGTAGCGTTTGTGACAGGAAACAACAAATAATGAAAGAAATTCTCTGAAAAGGACAGATTCTTAAAGAAGAAAACAAGATTTTAGAATCAAGTGACACAAGCTTGGTCATGCTGTATACAAATCAGGCCCAGGTTTTTCGAAAGATGGATAACGTTAGCCACTAGACAAATCACTATCCAGTGGATAGCGTGGTTTGTTTTGTTAACACTTATTCTCTGGATAGCGATTTATCCCTCTGATAGCATTATCCAGCCTTCGAACAATTGAGGCCAGATTGATAGGGTTTAGGTGTCACTTAAAGATCAATCTTGGGATTGTTAATTTTAGGTTCCAACCAGGTTGGAAAAGGACAAATTGAGAGAATATGCACAATTAGATGAAAGATACCAGGTATGTACCCTTCAATTTCAACAAAATGCTGAGACCAAGCTCTGGTATCACTTACAAGTGAATATATGAAAGATCATATATTTGAACTGCGGAGAAAGATATGAAGAAATGATTGGTCATCGCAGTTATGCACACACCTTAAGTAGTTGTGAGATTAAAGCCTGAAAAAATTCAGGCTTGAATGGGATGCGAACCCATGACTTCTGCGATACCGCTTCTTCGACTCTGAATGAATATGGAAGGTTTTTTGAATTTCCTGAAGAGACCATCATATCGTGTTCATTTGAAATGATCTGATTTTCTCTCTGTAAGTATAACATTTACTAGCTTTTAGCAGTCTAGTGAAACATCTTTTCCCCTCTCAGATAGCAAAGCTGACTCATGCCATCTCAGTGTTCACAGAAGGGATTTTGATGATGAAAACAACTTTAGTGGGAATTATAAAGGTGAGAAGATCAATGGACCACTTCTGACTTCGAAAAGTGGAGACCTAAGAGAGATGTTTTCACTTATGGAAACCTTAATGGTCTAGTTCTGTTACATAACTATATAATTCGCCTGAAGTAATAAAAAGAGTTTTAGTGTCAAATTAAAAAGGTCTGGCAGACTTCTTCAAAATCTGTACATGTAGCTGTGCCTCGGAAAAGTCTTTAAAATTAGCTTACAATTTGTTCTCCCTCTCCTTGCACCGTTTTGTTGAAGTAACACGTGTTATTTCCACTGTCGACAGATTGATCCAAAGCAGCTATTAGAGGATGGGATAAGAAAGGAGTTGGTCAGACAGGTAGCATCTGCCTTGCACATGGGCCTCACCTTCAGTCCAAAAGCTAAGGTACGCTGTACTGGGATTCAAACAGCACTTTGAAGGTGGATTCCAATGTTGTCTGTTTTTACATGCGTAAATGCACCCACGTAAAATACGTGAAATAAATTTATGGAGGATTGGGGCAAAAGAAGTTAAATTGCGTTCAACGTCTTTCCCAGACACCATAAATCTCTTTGTTTGCTCTCCTTCAAGCGCGTGAATCTACGCGACAGTAGAAATCCATCTCAAATGTATGTTCAGAAAATCATTATAGTAGATTCAAACTTCATGTAAGATGCTGTCAGGTCCGCAATCCTGCAACTGTTGGACATAAAACATCTCTACCCCCTCCGCCCTTTCTGAGCCACACACGTTTTATTTCTTTTCATCTAAACACTGCAAACTTATCTCCAAACATTACCACCAGGCTTGGGTTGTTCGAAAAGGGGATAACGCTATCCACCGGATAAATCACTATCCAGTGGATAGCGTGGTTTGTTTTGTTAACGCTTGTGCACTGGATAGCGATTTATCCGGTGGATAGCGTTGTTCAGCCTTTAAACGACTTGGACCAGAGCATTAGACGTCGCCTGTGGAAACAGCCTAGGGCGTCATAAATATGAAATGAAGTAATTAAGGACAGGCATATGATTGGGCGGAAAAATTGATCCCGGATTTTGTTTGTTCTGACAGCAATCTGAGCTTAGTATAAGGCTGAAAGAGCTCGGTGGAAGAATGGATGGGTTCCGCCGCTCCTTTGAGTACATCCAAGATTACATCAACATTTATGGCCTGAAAATCTGGCAAGAGGAAGTTTCTAGGATTATTAATTACAACGTGGAACAGGAATGCAACAGCTTTCTGAGAGAAAAGGTTTGTGTTGAGTTGCGATGTGTTGTTCTCTCGAATAGACCTTTCAAAAATTACCATCAACAAAAACGGCAAAAACAACAACAGCAGGGCTGAAATGTAAGGACTTGCAAGGATTTTTTCGAAGTAAACGTACTACACAGCAAACATTCGAAAAAGTAGATGTAGTTTGGGGGCAAAACTCGTATAGAAGCTCTTTTTGATTTTACTGTCAATTATAAAATGGATTGTGAGCTTTTGTTGCAGATAAAAAGTGCCACAATGATTTCAAAACAAAATAATAATCAAAACTTAAGAAAGACGATAAAGTTTTTGCGACGCGAAAATTTGATGTCGTGAAAATTATGTCAAATGTTAAACTAACATCGACTTTTATTTGCATGTAACAAAGGTACAGTGTTCTTTTATGATAATCTACGTCTGTCTTGTTAGGTTCATGATTGGCAGTCTGTCTATCAATCGACCACAATTCCTATACCGAAGTTTCCCCCTGTGGATGAATCGGTGAATTTCATTGGACGACTAGCGAGGGAGATTCTACGAATAACAGACACCAGGTAAGAGATTTATTTATGCAGTTTTTGGTCTTCGTTAATCAAGGGTCTTGGCTTTTCGGAAAGCTCTGAGCCAGCTTGTTTGGTTGGTACTTGTAGCAATGCTACATTTACAACGAGATATTATCTTATTAACTGCAGGACCACGTGTTACATTGATCAGATGGGAGCCTGGTACGACAGTAGAACCAAACAAGAGGTCATGAATTTACTGATTCTAAAACAGCTCCAGCAGGCTGTTGGTTCATTTGGACTGACTGGATTAGACAAGTTGCTGTCATTCATGATCGTCAAGGAATTGCAGGTTTGGAAATTGTTTGTCTACGTAATATAGTTAAACACGAGAGACTGTGTAAACTTCACCATATTTCCAAACCCCGAGAGGAGAGTTAAAGGTACGACGTAATGCAGTATTTTTAACGAGCCTTGAGGTGTTTAGAAATGTGCTGAAACCCTGCCCCGAGTGTTTGATATACCTCCTCAATCAAAGTGACTAAAACTAAGGAGAAAACGGAGAAATAAATCGTAAAAATCTGTACGAATTAAGATCAGATATCCAAACACCGTAATGATTGATAACGTAATGATTTCCTTTGTTTAACCTTGTTTGAAAAAGTAAATATACAGTTCAAGTTAAGAGTTATGTTGAAACACATGCATGTTTCTGTGTCTTTGTTTACGGATCTGTGCTAATCTCGGCATTGTTTTGTTTCTGTCCCCAGAAATTCCAGGGGCTTCTCAGAGGAGCACTTAAAGACAAACTTGTGGCGGACACTTTAGTCCCTCTTTCCAAACAGCTTACACCTGTCAAGAGTCTCATTGGTTGGTATTTCTTGTATGGAACACTCTTATCCTTGCACAAGAGATGGAACCAGAATTTCTCCCGTTTCCTCAACTTGGTTATAAATCGCGTTCGTATATTCGGTGAGGCGCGGGGGCCTCATGGTTAGTGCGCTCGGCTCCGGATCCAGGGGAACGAGCCCTGGCGTGTATCATTGTGTTTTGTTCTTGGGCGAGACACGTTGGTCTCACAGTGCCTCTCTGCACCCAGATGTATAAATGGGAACCACCGCATTGTTGAGCAACCTGGAAAAAGTTCTGGGAGATAAACTGCGATTGTATAGAGTCTCATCTAAGTGAAAAAATTAAGAGCTTTCCTCATGGTTGCTCTATGATATGAAAATTAAAGAAGAGCAGTAATTCTGAGAAGCCATGAAGCTCATCGGTAACAGCACACTTCCAAGATGTCAACATTTGAATACAACTGACAAAATCCTGTGTCTTGAATTATTGGAGACGTTTACCCTTAACAGCAAACGACAACAATTAAACTTTTGCCTTCTTTCGTTAGCAGTTTGTACGCTTGTTGTAGTCAAATGTCGACATCATACAAGTCGCCTATTGCGCATGTGTAGTCTGTGATCATGACAAACTTAGTAGGTCAGACAGTGCTTACAAGTAAAATCTTTAGCGCATGTCTTAAATGTGTGTATTCTTTCTCCATTTAGCTTCACCCTATAGGGTGTATCCTCCAGTTACCCAAAAGCTGGCTCGATTGTGGACTCAGTACTGTGAGGTGATCATGAAGGTAAAGTATGTCCGTCTATTCTTTGTTGTTTATGCCAACGTACCTCGGCTTATGCTATTTTTCATCGTTTAGGTGGGACAGATGCAGCTCATTAGAAGACAGATTGCCAATGAACTGAACTGCTCTTGCAAGTTTGATTCAGAGGTTCTTCATAATGCTCTAGAGACTTTTAACAAGTAAGAATGGTTTTGTTCCTTACAGTGGTGCTCTCTATAGCCGTCTAACAATTACTAGGCTTCATATTTTGCAATACGCCTTTTTGTAATATTATTGCTGCAATAAAAAGAGAGAAAAGAAATACGCCTTTTTGCCGTGTTCGTCGTCAACCAGAAGTTGACTAAGTTCTGAAAGTGTAGATTATTTTTAATTTATTTGTCAGCCCGGTCGAACAAATATATTCATTCATCAACTTTGGCTTCAAAAAGTGATGCGCTCTATTTTACTCGAGAATAGGACAAGCTTACTGTGAAAGTCATACGAAATAGAGAGCTCTGCTGTATCTTTCCTTATGTTTCAATCACTGATCTTGCTGAAATGAAAAGGTTGTGATGTGCAAGTTTTCCGTTTACCGTCACGACTCCAAATTTACTAAATGCTACTTGCTACCTGAGAAAAATCAACAACAGCTTTGTTTAGATAGAGTAGCAGTTCTTTTTTAAACTGGAATTAACCTCTGTCTTTTTCTTTCATCAATTCTACTACAGCGCACTTTTGCGCGATGTCGAGGCTCACTACCAGGATCCCACTCGGCCATATCCCAAAGAAGAGAACCCGTTGATGTTTGAACTGACGTCATATCTTGAATGGGCTGGAATCCACAACCCCCTGACTAAGGTCAGGCTTTTATTTTGCTCTCAAGTCATATTGTAATTGTTTTCTTTTCTTTCTTTTTTCATCCCCTGCGTGATGTAGTTGTTCTTCAGTTTTGTACTACAAGGGATTTTGTGATTTTTTTTACAGATCTATATCACCACAAAGAAGTATCCGTATTTTGCGTTGCTGAATTTTCTGTGCGTGACTGCTCAACTGTCGAAGCTGGTGTACGTCAAGAGTGTTGGTAAGAACTGAGTTAGCCAATGACCACTTCATTTCAACAGAAGGCTTTGTATTCAAAGTTGTGGCTTTGATGTCGCAGTTGTTCAAAGGGTGGTAGAGCCTTCCACCGGAGAAATCAGTACCTAATAGATATAAGTGTCAGTAAAACCAACAAAGCTGTACAATGAGTAATGATTTAGTTATGAAACCGATCAGTGGCGTTCTACATCCTTCGAAAAACCTGGGACAGATGCCAGATTACACTCGTAAATGCAAATGAACGACTTACAGTCTTTTGACTTGATATTGGAGGACAACGCAACAAATTTTCTCTCTGGGACCATCATGCTCTGAAACAAGTTGCAACTTTCTTTGTTTATCCTATTGAATGAAAGACTTTATTTAAGTGTCAATGGTATTTATAATTGGGGACACTATTTACATTTTAAAATATACCTTAGCTACATAAAGTCAACATTATTGTAATTTACCTTTCAAGACAGTTAGATGAATGGATGCTAAGCGTTGAGATGTTTCAGAACTTGCTTTTCAAAGGAGGGACTAAAACGATTCAAACACTAGTTTTTTCCATGCTTTCTTTGAAGAGTAGATTTAAAAAGCACGGGTTTGTTTTATTTACTTGCCATGCCTTTGCGTTTTCCTTCCCAAAGTGGGATGTGAGCCTGCTGTATTGTTCTATCACTCAGTTGGGGGATCCTCGTTACTTATCTGAAGAGTGTCCGATACTTATTATCCAATCCAAACTATTGCGAAGACTCTCGAGTACTGCGAAAATTTTCACACCATTATGACGCAGTGAGCAATATAGGGGAGAGACCCCAAGGCTTCGTCGATTCTCGTAGGCGTGTTTTCACCGTCATTTGGCATTTGATTTTTCGCCTGTACCCAGCTAATCCAGTTTATACCTGTCCTCTTGCTCCAGGCACAATGGTAGCAAGGCGTCCAACCGATCAAATCGACAGCGCGCCATTTGTTGTGGGAATGATAACAGTCCTTAAACAGTTCCATTCGGAGTACACGGAACAATTCTTGGCTTGCTGTGGACAGTACGTCAGGTCCCTTATAGAAGCTTCTGCTACTAAGTAAGTACGGAACCTTGCCACCCTCGAACAATCCTCAAATTCCATCTTATTATTATCCAGGAATGGCAGGGATAACCTGAACGTTGTTTTTCTCTTTTTTGTCGTCATCAGTTAGTTATTCCGCTTTCGAAGACTCATGACTCGAGTGACATTCGTGCTTCTATTTTGAGAATAATTTAATTATCTTATCTGTTGATTCAGTTTGTCTACATGTACTTATATATCTAGATGTCTCTTTTTGTCGGTCTGTCTGTCTGTCTGTCGGTCTGTCTGTTTTACCAATCTGTCAGTCTTTTTGTCGATCTGTTTGTTTATTAATTTATTTTGTTTCTTCATGTAGTTCTTTATTCATACAGCATTCAGACATTCGTTCGTTCGATTGATCAACTGTTCGTTTTCGTTTTTTCGTTCGTTAGTTTGTTCGGTAGTTTGATAATTGGTTATTTCGTTCGCTTCTTCGTCTATTCATTGATTCACATATATTTCAGTGTAAGGAGCCAGGAGATCCCAGCAGAAGTTGTAAACCTGTTGGTTTTCATGGAAGACTTTATCATGTACAGTGAGCTTCCAAGAAAGGTCAGTTTTGCTTTGCCTTGTTTTTACTCCAAATAACAACCACCGTTGTTGGATTACAGGAAAACAAACACTTTAGAACACTACATTTCCTCTGTAGAGCTTGGCCAATCATAAATCAGTTGTGATCTTTACGCAACGCAATTCGTGCCGTGCATGGGAAGACCCAAGGACGTCGTGCGTGACAGGGTCTCTGACAGAAATCGTATTTCAATTCCTCGTACTTGCAGTTGTTTGTCTTTGTGTTTCGGTGTGGTAATATGTTTTCTGTACATAGATACAGTGAAACGTTCTGAGAAACGTACTAAAACGTGAGCGGAAATGTTTGTATTTCAATTAGTGAAATTGCCAGAATAAAGTGCAAGCTTCAAAAATAATTTGTCTCTAAGGATTACATTATCACGGAAACGTTACTGTTTCATAAGGTGGCAAAATAACGAAACCTAAGTTTGACGCCTTCTTCCAAAAAAAATCCTAACATTACATCAAGGAGCAAGAACTATAGTTAATAGAGTTGTTTTAGCCATGCTGTTTCCTATCTCAATGGATACTTTGATTTACTTTCAGGTTGTTGAGGCTCACATTCCAAGCTACATTTTTGATCAGTTTCGAGTTCATCTCACGTAGCATTTCAACTCAACGTCAAAGAAGTTTCTAAGACTTTCAGTCTACAGCATATAGAATATTAGAATTTAGTTCAAATCAATTTTCTAGTGACTTCTAAAAGGTGAGTAATCGTGTGAAAAATATGACATGTAACGGGTGGCAAGCCCGGAAAAAGCAACACGACAGCTGAAAAGCGCGGGATAGTCGTTCAAGCTCGATTGACTTTTTTACAATAACTGTCTAATTTCTCGCGTGCTGATTGGCTCATTGTTATCATCAATAAGAGTACAGACGGATAAAATTTTACTTTATGCAAGCTTTCAAGTTCAACTTTAAGCTGTCAAGCTGTCAGCTTTTTAATCAATGAGATTTTATGTTAAGTACCCAGTCAAAAAGCGGGAAAAGCTATTGACAAAGCTCGCGTCATTTTGAATAAAATTCACTTCTCTTGCTTACGGCAAGTTTACGCGTCTTTTCCCCAAATTTATTCTCGGCATTTGACCATTTTGGGGTATTGTTATTGTAAAAAAACAAATTGACGTCATTTTTTATGCGTCCGTCCTATTGTTGATGATAAATTGCGTCATAACATTGTCAAAGTCCACAGCCACTTTGACAATGTTATGACGCAATTTATCATCAATAAGAGGACAGACGCACAAAAAACAGACGTCAATTTCTTAGTTGATTGGCTGCTTATGTGACATCCCCCTGATTCATAGAGTACATTACTCCAGTTTTAAACGCAAACACTAGACAAAGGTAACCTTGTTACATTAGAGAACGGCCTGAGGCGTCCTCTCTGACGAAAATTAAAGTATCTGAAGTTCTTCGTCTTACGATTTAAGTTTTTGCGAAATATGAACAGGGCACTGAGCTTAGTCACTTCGTAGGCTGTTGTTTTGTTGGTAAGAGCAGTCGGGACTGTTCGGAGGTCCTTCGGTCTTCCTCCGAAGACGAGTATAAAGTTCCTTCTCGTGAAAAGTTCGATGAAAATACGTAAAAATGGTTTCGAAATAGAAATAAGCATAAGTATAGTTTTATGTGTTAGTCTGTAATGCAACACGGTCGTGTAAATTACGAAGAAAGACTTATTAAAAAAAAAGTCGGCTTAAGTTTTTATTCGCACAAACAAATGGTTGATATACATGTGCATTATGACATAGAAAGTTGTTACTAAAATAAAACAAAATGGACATTTTTGTGTAAAATTGACTTTAATAAACATATTTGTATTGAAAACGATAAGCTTGGTCTGTCTCTTGTTAAAACTTGTCGAACATTTGCTAACCCGGCAACATTATTTCCTTTGATTCAATTTTTGTTTTTTCATAGCGGAGCTCCGGCGGCCCGAAGAGCCGTAAGGAGCGGGCGTAGCCCCATACTTATGGAAACTGGGGAAACCCGGAAATCGCTTTTGTCGTGGTAAAAATGGCTAGCGGTATTGCTCGTGGGCGCGTACGCACGACGACGACGGAGTTGCCTAACGTGGCGGCCATACTCTAGCTAATAGGTCGACCGAGACATGCAGCCTTGTAGTTGTATTACTGAAAAAAAAAAAAAACAACAACAACAAAGAAAACAAGAGACACGCAGCCTTGGAGTACAGCGTGTTTCATGTGTTTTGAGAAATTACAAAACGATAAACTTAGCAAACAAAGTGGTTGATTTGTTGACCTATCGAAAAGATTAGTTCGGGTCAGTCCTCATAACTTGTGCTGGAATAAGAATAAGAATTCCTATTTTGAAGAAATGCAGATCGAAGTTTGATTGCTTAGTTTTTGAAATGCTTTTCATTAAGGAATTGAGCACTTTGTTGAATACACAGAAGGATTCAATTCGTGCCAAACGTTTTACGTGACTCTCTGCATGCAAATATTTTATATTATATATTTATTATATGGCTGTGTCTCACAAGGACTGGGAACTACCGAATTCACGAATTTGATTGGCTGGAATCGATATTGAAAACGGTCTAGATTTTCCCATCCAGACCGACATCTAGACCGGTAATGTTTTGCGGTGAAAAAGTTGCAAACTGAAATGCAAAAATATTGACCACTTGAATACCTGTAATCCACCGTAGGAAAAAAGATGGCGGCTGTACATTTTACCACGATACCTTGCGAACCTAACACAGCCTGTAAGGCACAAAGAAAGCCAAATTTTTACAATATTTGTCCCTGTACGAAGGACATTGTTTATGCTAGGTTTGAAGATTTTGTAACTCTTCTGTACGTTTTTATGAACGTTGGCAAGGTTTTCGTGCGCTAAGAACTATGGGTAAATGTACCAATCGCCATCTTTTTTCCTACGGAGGATTGGACACCCACATGATCGCGCGCCGATTACGTGACAAATAGGCGCGCGGAGAACCAATCATGATCGAGAATTTTGTTATAGATACGATTATAAACAATATCTCACTGAGTGTACGATCCATGTGTATAAATTGTTGTAGAACACGGAGACCATTGTTAAGACAGATTCATGTGTGAGAAGTGCTTTAAACAACTACATGGGAACAAATTAATTCATGATGGATGCAGCTTCCCAATACTAATGGAAATATATTTATACACTGTACATAAAAGTGTCACACTTCAATAATTTATTGCTCGAGATTGTAAAGCTTTGTTTGGTTTCTCAGTACTTACAGACAACTTGATGCGATTATAATTACTGCACTAAGTTCATTGAACAACCTGACCTGGAAGTTGAGTTTTGCAACCGATCCTGTGTGTAGTTATTTAATCTGTTAATCATAGCTGCAACTGATTGTCACAGCACACTTCTTTAAGCCATCAAGACGCACCAATTATGGTATATCTACATTTCAATTCTCTGCAATAAAAATCTGGGAATCTGTCCCACCAGAACTTAAACGTTTTCCATACATGCTCTTCAAAAAGCGGTATAAAAGATTCTTATTGACCACTCAAAACTGACCATAGTTTAACTGTTAGCTATGTAAGATACTGCTGTACAATATTCAGGACATTGTTTTCCTTTATTTTAGCTGCATTTATGTATGTCTTTCTTCTTTTATGATAATAATATCGTCTTTAATGTAAATATTAATTTAAATTAACTTAGCATGCGGCCAACGCCAACTTATATCTGCTCATTGGCTACTTTGGTCACTGTACACAATTAAATATTGTTTCTTCTAGTTTATTTCTATCTGTATTTATTTTTCCTATATCACTGTAAACCATCTTACGTTAAGTTGTTTTTCTGTAAATAGCGTGCAATAACAGAAACTGAACTGAACTGAGACAGCGACACTGTATGGTACACATTAAATATATATTAAGTAATTATTTGTAGTGCCTGTAAAATTAAGCAGTGTTTCTTGGAGAGAATTCTCTCATAGTTTATTTATTTAAATAATTCCTTTTTTGGCTTTGGAATGATATTAATTGTGCTTGATTTATAGTCTGCGTTGATAATCTGCGTTGGCATAAATTAATATTTTGCCGGCACGAAATGGAGAACCGGATGCAAGATTAGTATGTTTACAAGAAGACAGTGTTGAGAGATTTGTGACATTTGATGGACAGCCTTACCACTGATAACTTCCAGTAAGGTTAATTTGTGCCCTAGTGTGTAAATACAGTCGACTCCTGATAGCTCGAACCCTCGCTATATTTGAGTGTGTTGTAACTACCGTATCGCAATCATGCCCCACAACAAAAATGTGCAAGCTTCTTTTGTGTGGGAGTTAAGAAAGGGTATAATAATTTATAACAATGTCTTGTCTTTTTGAATAAGGTAGGAAAGAACAAGAGATGCCACCACGCAGCATAAATGACAGTTCTGTTACATGATCAAAATTTTTGGTGGCTCCACTGAAATCTGCCCATGAAATAATGTCTATTTTCATCATCACACCATTACACAGCTTTGCTGATGCAATTTAACTTATTATGGACTGAAACTACACAATTGTCCAAAATTTGCCTCACATGTTAGATTATTTTCATAAGTAAGATTGACAACATCCCCCCAAAAAAAGACTTAGGAGCGCCGCTTTCAAGCTTGGCTAAATCTATGCGACAAGCAAGGCGACGAAAACACTCTGCAATCACAGCACAATTTCTCTCTCGAAAGAGAGAGCTTCCCATGGAATGTTGCCGAGCTTCAAGCGTGTTGTCGTCTAAGTAGAAATTTTCTTGTAAGCTTTATGAGCAAGACCAGAGATGAACCGAAAACCATTATCCCACCTGCTGCGAAAAATGCCGGCCCGTAGGCTCCCGCTGAGTCCGCAATAAAACCTGCAAAACAGGCACATCACAAATGACGAGACAGAACCTGTTCTCGGTTTTTAGATCATGTTGGAATTTAACGACAGAGAAAACCTTGGGAACGAGGTCTGGTAGTAAACTTTGACAGTGAAATGTCTCGCCCAGTGTCCATGGGCGTCTTGCCTGTTCCAGATTCTTGGTACAGTGGGGATAATAAAAAAAATAAAAAAATAAAAAAAAGGACGGGCGCGAGCGACAAAACTGGAACAGGCTTTTGAGCGCCCAGGCCATTTTGGACGCAAGTACCATTCCGTAAAGACCCCCCCCCCCCTCCACCCCCCTCTCTCTGTCCCTTTCCCCCTTCCCCACGTTAAGCCTGGTGTCCATGACTGACACGGGCTTAAGATAAGCAAAACTTGTAAGAGATGTGCCCAAGTGACACGACTGCCTCCAGTTCGCTTTTCTCTTTTGTCGCGATGAGCGTTCCTTCGAACGCAAAAAAAGCTATATCGGTACGAGGAGAGTGTGGGACGGCTTAAATTTCTTCGCCAACCAATCCACCATAGGTGTAGTAGGGAGTGCCCATAGGTGTAGCTAAGCGCATTGACCACTATAAACAACAACATTTGAACATTTTTTTTTTTAACACCTCCGTTTTCCGTACGTAATCGGCTTGATTCGATTTATGAAACCAAGTTTTAGCAGCCTGATAAAATCCCAAAGTAATCATGGAGTTTATGTACAGTCGTGTATTAAGGAGTCTTCAGGCGCTCGAGCAAATAACAGGATGCGAGTTGGAACAGGTGTCTCGTTCTTTTGCGCTCTTGCGCGCCGCTCCATCTGACTCCCTGTGATCACTCGAGCGACTGTCAGGCAAGTTACACTGCCCGTGATCCGACATCAGTTATTCCGCAAGATTTGGATGTGACTAGCATAGCTGACTGGATAGGTCATGTTCATATTCTCGGTATGGTCGGTATTGGAGTGGAATTAGCTAGCATTGAGGCTAATGTGGGGAGTCTTTTCAAATGCAATTGATATGAATTTTTTTTCAATGTTATTCCCCCTCATGAGCCTCAATTGAAGCTATTTCCAGTCCTATACCTAGAGTACGAATAAGGCCTATTGTTAAACGTTACCTACCAATCAACGTGGGTCCAACGCACGACGCCAGACCAACACTGAAGCTAAGGTGACCCCACGCCTGGTCTGTCCTCTTCTGACCAACACATTCTAACACGACTAGTGGCATCAAGCCGTACCGCCCACCGTCCATGAGGCCAAATAGTACAGAAAGCGCTATCATAGCTGTGAACGACCTTATGAAGGGCAACAACAACAAGCCGATACCAAAACAAGTCGTCGCTAATTGGTGGAGGTCGAAGATGTTGACAAATTTGCACTTTAGTTCGCTTAGTTTGCAGAATATGTGGTTGCTGAAGAATGCGGCAATCGCCATGGAGGTGTAATGAAGACTCGCGCGGTCAGAAGGAATACCGAGTTCACTTTCACAAAATTTCACCTGAAAGGGAAAAGGAAAGCGAATAGGTTACATCGTGTCTAAATACTGTTCGGAATAGCTAAGCCGACGAGCTTACCCTCAAAGGCTACAGAAAACTAAAAGCTACCTGACTTTCTTATCAGCTAAGGTTGAGCGGGCAGACAGGCTGTGTCCACAAAGAACGACGCGGAACTAAAGGCGCGAAAGCGAACCACTCGCCCCACTGTCCCCATCCACATTACGCCGCAGAAATTTGAAAACGCAACAGTCACCGGTCACTTTGGATTTGTGTTTGAGGAAAACTCGAGCAAGGAATCACATGATGATCGTGATGTCATCGTTTTGGAAAAGTTGTTTTCCGTCCACACGAAAACACAAAGCCGGCGTTTTCAAAATCCTCAGGTTTAAAGAGCGTTTTCGAAAAGCTCCGTTTTCATGACGGATTAGTGTGTGCGTTTTCAAATTTTCTCTGGCGTGTTGTGGGAGGGGCCTAAAAACTTTTGTTTCGTGACCGTCGTCATCGTGGCATGTATTGACTCCCTAATAGAAGCTCAGTTCCGAAAAGCAAATGAGGGACGCCAGCAACTGCTAGTCAGGTCAAGAATTGCATAGCAGGCAACTTAACTTTGAGAGTTCTTTTGCTGAAGTCTTACCATATAAATTGACGGAGTTAGCACTGCAAAGAACACGAGACTAAGTGAAGCGAGGTAGATCATAAATGAACTATTCCGTAGCACGGACGAAGGAACGACTGAAGGAGGTTGCTTTTTATTCTCTTCCATTGTTAACACTTTGTCATACTCGTTTTCAAAATGATCACGGGAGTCGTAACTGCATGCTAAGAAGGCGGTTAGAAAGAACAGCAAGGCCCATCCTCTGAGAGCATTTCGTAGTCCGTATTTGGAGAGAAGCGCCTCTGTTATTTGCGCCATGACGAACATGCCTACACTTGATGCCGAGGATAAAATACCAACCGCCACAGATCGCCATTTGACAAAGCGCCTAAGAACAACTAAAATAGCACAGTGGTAAGATGCTGCGCTACCCAGTCCTGTCGGTATGGAAAACAAAACGAAGAAAAGCCAGAAATTGTTGACGAATGAAGTTGCGATGAAGCTAATCGACAACAGAAGAGCCCCAGAAATGGCGGTGAATCGAAAACCAAACCTTCCAATAAAGCGAGTCACCAATGGTCCAAACATGTAGGCAAGAGATACGTACAATGAACCTGTCCACGCTGAAAAACAAAAAAAATCAAAGAGAAATGTTGCGTGTGCTTCATGAATTATACATCAGGGTGTCACGCAACCGGCCTACGTTTGATTATACTTGCATTAGGAGTAAACTGTTGTTGGAACCCAAACTGAGTTGCTAGTTGTTGCTGCTTGTCCAGTTCGAAATTAGAACCCGGTACCTAAAAGTTGAACGACTCTTCCTTGCAAGCGAGCGCCCCGTTTGAGTCTAATCTCCCCCGCAGAGCTCGAGCGCAGAGTCCTTGTATTAGTTACCGTACAGAGCGTTTTCACGTGACGTCATCAAATTGTTAAATCCAAAACTAACGAGCCACCAAGGTTTTATCCTCGTCAGGCATAAGAGGTACTAAAGTTATATCCGTTTACAACTTTCCAGCCAGCGCACCTTGACGTTATGGCGGTGCATGACATAAAGCTACGATCGCGTTTGTCGAAAAATATGTATTCATCTCGTGATTTTTAACCATTCAAGACATTGTCGTATTTGGAAAAGTGCTTATTTAAATGTTTATTTGTTCCGTGCAGATAATCACTGGCACCGATAACCAAAGTAAGTTCCAGATGTTAACACTATTTCCCGGCCGCCATACTGGTGTACCACAGAGGAACACCAACATGGCGGCTCCATAATAGGCTCTGTAAATTTGGGCGGAACATTTCGACGAATATCTCAACTTTGGGACAACGCACATACCTTAAACTTGGAGAACTGTCTTCTTTATTTATCTTCTGTAATATCACAATTTCTTGACTTTATCTACCGAATGGTTTTCGATTTTATTTTTTATTGTGTGACAATGAAAACGCTCTATTACGCCGGGTCTTAAAGAGTGTGTGCACGTGACGTCATCAAATTCTCAAATCCAAAACTAAAGAGCCCCCAAAAGTTTTATCCTCGTCAGGTATGAGAGGTACTAAATTTATATCTGTTCACAACTTTCCAGCTCAATAACGTTCTTCGTTTGGAAACCAGCGCATTTTGAATTTCGGAGTTATGGCGGTGGGTGACATGAGGCTAAGATCGCGTTTGTCGATAAATATACACTTATCTCGTGATTTTTAGCCATTTTAGGAGTTAAAGTATAGGGAAAAGTGCTTGTGTAAATGTTTTTTGGTTCGGTTCAGATAATCAGCTGTCTAGATAGCCAAAGCAAGTTCCAGATGTTTGCGCTATTTTCCGGCCGCTATATTGGTGGAACACAGAGCTCCACCAACGTGGAGCCCGGAGGGGGGGGGGGGGGGCACTGCCATATATGGGCTATATAGGTATGTGCTGCTGTGAAGGGTATGGTTTTCAAGCAGTTTACTCTAGGATAGGGTATATAAATCAGAGCGTTTGGGTCTAGAATAGGGTATCATTTTTCACAAAACTGACTGGTTGGTTGAAGATATTATCTGATGAAACCAGGAATTGCCACTCAAAAATACAAAAAAATCAAATCGGCAAGTTTAAATTTACGCAAATCAGTCTCAATAGTGTCGATAGATGGGGGGGATTTGGGAAGTTTACTCTAGTATAGGTTAGCAAAATTTAGGTGAACTAGCTCTGGTATGGGCTAAGGGTTCCAGGGTCCCAGCGGCATATCCCCACCCAGAAATTCCCAGACCCTTGTAACCGCATGGTCAAAATTACATATATCACACAGGTCGCAGTCGATCACCTAAGCCGCTATTTGAACACGACTCTCTATTTTAAGCCAGTTTCTTTCCTCTTTGTTTTTATTTCAAAGCCGTATTGATTTTCCTTCCCGGCGCATTTAGCTCACGTATCTTATTTGCAAATAAAATCAACGAATCTGAGCACAGGCGGCCCAAGCTCAAGATGCGAGGAGTTATTATTTATATATTTATTTTTTAATCTTTATGCGAACGTTCAGCGCGTGAAACTTGACATATTTACCGCCGACATCTACTTTACATAACCACCGAGTTTGGCTACGCGAAACGTGACCTTCGCTTTGCAGCATGCATATGGTGGTGTTGTGTTACAACGGTTTGAATTTATAAAGGTTTGTATGGGGAAAAACAGTAATCGACACCATAGCTGAAATTTTGATGTTTTTGCAATAAAAAATGACTTACCTCAATGCCTTGTTGTGTTTTCTATTGTCATCTCGTTTCTCAGCTTGATCCGAAGCCTTTTAAGCGAGTTATCGCCTTTTGTTTTTCCTCTACTAATGCATCAGTCAATTCCAGCAGTGTGCATCCCCCCCCCCCGGGCAACCGCGGGGCATTTGCTCACGTTGTCAGTCCCGGGGGTGGGGCATCCGCAATTTTATCGCGGCCCGGGGGCTGGGCATTTGCGTACCCCGGGGCGACCCCTGGGCATTCGACACACGTGTTTTGGAAAGTGCCATGGATGAGTTCATCGGGAAAGACGAGACGTTTGTCGAACAATGGCTTGTCCGTCAGGGAGTAGAGAAACTTGAAGATGTTTTTAAAAGTATGTTTTCTCAATTTTACATATTTCTTCATTACTTGTAAGGTGAACTATATTTTGTTTATCACAAAACAATCACTGACGTGAAAGCGACTATTTCGCATTTCGCATTCAAAACTAGCTTAACATTTTTTAAATTCATGAAAGTGGAGTTAAAATACTCAAGGTTTGCGAATTCAAATGATGCGATCTTCAAGACAGATCTTGCGAGCTTAAAATGCAACGCATCATCATTTAAAATGTCTTGATTCTTCACAGAAAAAGTAGCCTGCGAATACAGGCGCCTATCATCGCTCGCGGCTGGGGGCACGTCCGCCGCAATCCCAGCTATCCTCTAGCAAACTGTTAAAAACAAATATAAAGAAATAAGTATAATCAGAATCAACTAACACGTACTATTGTCCTTGAAGCCTTACCGTTGCATTAAAATACCGAACAGTTGACCGTTTTATTCACTGATTAATTCAAAAAACTGCAGAGGTGTCGGAAGGCGACGATCCCGGGGGAGGGGCTTTTGCCCTCTTTCTTCGTCCCCACTCCGGGGCATTTAGACAGCTTATGTGTCCCCACCCCGGGCAATTTGCCCATGTTTTTAAAAAAATGCTAATGCCCGGGGTTAGCCCGAGGGGGGGATGGGCACTGCTGGAATTGACTGATGCATAAGAAAGAGTACTCTTTCCTAGCAGAGGAAAAACAAAAAGCGATAACTCGCATCAGCCAACCCACCGGGGGCGTCTGCGCGCGGATCGTTCTAGCGCTCTTTGTTTCAACACAAACCCCTATAAACCGTATATTTTTTGAAAGCTGAATAATCATGATTACAGCTAATTCCCTTTAAAAGGTACAAAACTTTAATGCGCTTAAAAAATGAGGAGGTTTTTGCAAGGCTAAGTGTTTTCATTCATTAAGTTCCACGCTCATCAAAAACAAACGGAAGAAAACGATTAATACGGCTTTCATTTCTTCACTCGTTTGCCTAAAAAACCATGTCTCAGATTTCTGGAATGTGCGTTCGTTTTATTTTTACAACCAAATTTATTCGGGGATGAGAAATTATTGCCACCACCAGTGGAAAATAGGCTATAACTTTGAAATGAAAAGAAGAATTAAAATTCGCAGACAGGATTTGTAGAAAAGCTATCTGACAACAATTTGGCCAAATTCCAGCCAAATTGGTCCAGGGGCTGCCGACTTGGAGTTCAAAATGCATGCACAACTCGCCCAAATTTTCATTTTGAGAAACAAGAAAAAAATAGAATTTCGACCGCCATGAGATTAGCGACACCTAGGCGTCAAGCAAATAAAGTGTTGATCGATAAAAGAAAGTATCAGTTTTCTTGAACAATAGTAGTTTGACAGGTAGCAAGAAACAGACAAAATTTCGCGGCGGTAGGAAACAATGGTTCGACCATTCAACTTCGCCCACCGCGATCCAACATCTTCTTGTTCTTCTTCGACTTCTTCTAACCGAATTTTAGAACGGCTTACACTCATTTCAACCGACTGCTTTTCACTGGGTAACCCGAAAACACTGACTCCCGGTCCGCGGACCTCCACTACGGACCGGGTCTGCGGACTACCTATGGACCGGTCCACGGACTACCCCTACGGACCCCCTCTACAGACCACCTTCCAAAATAGAATGACAATAAGAAACAAATATTTCACTTAAGGGTTGTCTAATAGATTGCTTGTGTCGGCAAAATTTCCAACGTTACAGTGTGCAAATGTAACATTCTTGGGTTCAGGCTCCGGCGCAAGTTATATCATTACACATGGCCATTTCCTTTTCCGTGGTCATACCGTATATGAAAGACTGGGAAGCCTCCAGGACGCCTCCGGGAAGCCTCTGGGAAGCCTCGAAATTTGTGCTCTTTCCCCTCTGCTATTTTGTTCAGCCCATTCTCGCGTAGATTCGTGAAGTCGTTCCAGGCTTCATAATTTGCTAGGCGAAATTACAGAGACAAATAAGCTTAAACCGCCTATTTGAACCTAAAAACACACCTCCCATAGCGCCATTGAGCCACAAATGAAAGTTAAAAACTTTCCTTCTTTTTGCCATCAACATCTCCTTACGCTGTAAAGAACTTTTAGGCATCTATGATATTTTTTTTGGGGGGGGGGGGGGGCGGGGGGCGTGTTAATTTCATTTGCACAGTGTAACACTCAAAATTTCGCCGATATGAGTCATCTATTAGACAACCCATCAGTGAAATATTTTTTTCTTATTTTCATTCTATTTTGGGGGGTGGTCCGTAGAGGGGTCTGTAAGGGTAGTCCGTGGACCGGTCCACGGGTAGTCAACGGACCCGGTCCGTAGTGAGGGTCCGCGGTTGAGGGTCGTATCCGGTTTGCGTTCATGTTCTTCGATTTCTTGTAGCCATTCGTCTTGGGTGAAGAAAGAACCTTTGTCGCTCGAAGCGAGGTCTGCTGCCGATTCACAGCTAAATGGTTTCTTCCCTTTCTTTGGTCTTGGCTTTGACGAAGAAAAGGGACACGATCTTTTTTTCTTTTTTGAAGACATTCATAGATTTCACAAGACGACAACTTTGAGAGCTTCCAAGATGGCGAGTCGCGAGTATTTTGTGAAACACAACACACACACATGCGCTTAGCTGTAACGTAACCTCTCCTTATTTGACAATGCGATGACAAGAGTTGTCAGCGGCTAATTAGAATAATTAAGATGGCAAAATTGTTTTCGCTTAATAACTTCCCGTACGAATAACATTTTTTTGTGGATTTTTTTTAAACGAAAGCTATTCCTAAGATTTATCGAATCATATAAAAATCCAAAACTATGCAAAACGGTCAATTTTGGGTTGGCTGATACCTTAAAAGACTTCGGTACTCTTTCTTAGTGGAGGGAAAACGAAAAGCGATAACTCGCTTAAAGAGCTTCGGATCGAGCTGAGAAGCGAGATGACAGTAGAAAAGACAACAAGGCATTGAGGTAAGTCATTTTTATTGCAAAAATATCAAAATTTCAGCTATAATGTCGATTACCGTTTTTCCCTATACAAACCTGTATAAATTCAAACCGTTGTTCAGGGTCAAAATTAAAAACTAACTTTTCCACCTTTTCTCACTTGCTAAATAAAATGTCACACATTTCCTGTTTTTGAAATTAGATTGCACATCTCTTTCGACCTCCGAAACAATACATTTCGCGTTTCCTGAATACTAAAATCATAACATCCGGCATATTTTGACCTTTGAACAAAATTATCCGCGTTTCCTGACTTCTCTCGGATTTTAAGTCCGGCACGTTCTGACTTTCAATGTAATAAGTTACCAAATGTCGTATTACTTAGTTTAAACATCTCAACTGAACATCCCATACTGACACCTAACAAGCAGTTTAGTTCATAACGAAACCCCGCTGCTAGGCCGACATTCTGATTTGCAAAATTTGTAAATGCGCGTGTTCTGACTTCTCGATTCTTCCAGGCGTCTTCTCCGCGCAGGCCTAGATCCTATAATGCCAACCTAGTGCCAGGATCCGTCGGAGTTTTCCCGGGGATTTATAAATAGCGTCGACGGCACAAGAGCAATTCTTGAGCAGTCTTCGCCATACATTAGTCGACTTTGCAAGAAGACTTCAACAGGACACAGTAAGTGAAGATGTGGGTGATTATGTTCTGTTCGTGGCGGAGATCGAAACAAATTTAATTCAACAAAACAATACCAAGCCAAGAGAATGGAAACGTTACGTTGATGAATACAAAAGCAAAAACCTACACAACGTAGGATGATTTTTTGAAGGTGTACTATATTTCGGCTGGCCAAACCAGCCCTCTTCAGGTACAATGAAAATTTTACAGTGGGACGTGTTTTTATGTAGCCGATATTTACGTAATACCGGAAGTACGTAAAAGCAATTGACAGTATAAATTAAGGATAAGCATACGGTAAAATAAAATAACATGATAAAAAAAACATAATAAAAGAAAACAAATGGAAACAATTAATATGTTTCTTCGCGGATGTTCAGACCATCAGGATCAATTGTTCTGCCTTTTTGTTCAATTGACCACGTCCCAATGTAAAATTTTCATTGTATCTGAAGAAGGCTCGTTTGGCCAGCCGAAATATAGTACACCTTCAAAAAATCATCCTAGGTTGTGTCGGTTTTTGCTTTTGCATTCTTCATTTTATATGTAAAGCCGATTAGATCACTATTGATCCAGCGTATACCACCAGCAGGATCATCGTTCCGGTTGCTTGCTTAAACATTTTATATAGTCACATTGATGACGTTTTCTCCCTTTGGGACTGTAAAAGAAATGAAGTAGATCGTTTCATTGAGCAACCTAACACATTCCACCCAGCAATAAATTAAAATTCACGGCCGAAATATCAGAGAACGAAATAACTTTCCTTGATACAGTAGTGTTCAAAGGAGAGAGATTCACAGAAAAATCCATCCTGGACATCAAAACTCACTACAAGCCGCTCGTGCCGGCCTACGGGGGTAAAAAGAGGCTCATTATCAAAGGCGAAGCAATAAGACTGCTTAGAACAAACCCTTAAAAAACAACATTTGAAGAGCGCCTTGCAAACTTCAAACGACGCCTCGAAGAACGCGGGTATCCGAAGAAATATATAGAAAGGTCCCTGTCAGAGGTCATCTTTCACTCAAGACAATCGGCTCTTAAACCGCAAACACAAAAAACGGCAGAGAGACTATTGCCTTTTGTCACTACATACCACCCTGCAGTAAAGAAACTTAACAAAATCGTGATGGAAAACTGGAGTTTCATAGAAAATCAGCCTCTACTGAAAACAATTTTTAAAAAGCCTCCGATCATATCTTACAAAAGAGGTAAATCTCTAAAAGACATGCTTGTAGGAGCAAAATTATGATTTGAAGGCTTTTGATAATGCGACGCAACCACAAAAACCACACTGGGAGTCCATGCAGACCTGTCTTTGTTTTTCCTTTCGCGTGGCCAAGGACACTCTTAAGGTAGTCAACGGAAAAGCCACTTGCTGGCATCGGTATTTTTAACAACTCTTTTCCGCGACCCTCGGAATTGCGGAGAAGCTGGTACCCGCTTGCCAGGGATGGAAATGTACTGATGATGGCTTCATGTACTTGAGCCCCGTTGCCATCGCGAGGGAATTCTATGCGCTTTTCCCCCAGGTTGTTTAGCGCTAACACAACCCGTTGGCTTGGTGTACGTGTATGTGTTTGATTGCTGTAAGCCAAGCAAACAAACGATCTGCTCAACGTGAGGCCTCGGTGGTGGAAATGATACGGGGCGCTAGAGTTTGATCGACCTCTAGCTCTACCTCTGGCACTGGTACCATGGCTTCTGACATTGCCTGCAACTGGAGGCCTGTATCCAAATAACCTGGCGTGCTCTGAAGCAGCGGACGAAGCGATCGGTGGTGCACTGTTTGTGGACGAAATATTTGAAATTGCGTTGCCACTTGCAGCAGCAAGAACAGAGCTTGTCGCAGGCAAACTTGAAGCTGCAGAATTCGCCCATGACAGGGAAGCTACTCTTCCCAAATGTTCGGCCGTCTGAATCAGACGATCCGCCGCTTCTCTCAAGATATTTTGCGGGGAATCTGACATATTAAAGTTTAGTAGACCTCGCGGTGATCAAGTGATCTTAGTGTTGTCAGACGAAAGTACGCGCGAAACTTGGAGTCACATGTTATATATAATATTGTAGGATCCAGGCCTGCGCGGAGAAGACGCCTGGTAGAATCGAGAAGTCAGAACAAGCGCATTTACAAATTTTGCAAATCAGAATGTCGGCTCGGCAGCAGGTGTCAGTATGGGATGTTTAGTTAAACTAAGTAATACGACATTTGGTAACTTATTACATTGAAAGTCAGAACATACCGGACTTAAAATTCGAGAGAAGTCAGGAAACGCGGATAATTTTGTTCAAAGGTCAAAATATGCCGGATGTTATGATTTTAGTATTCAAGAAACGCGAAATGTATTGTTTTGGAGGTCGAAAGAGATGTGCAATCAGGAGCCGTAATCGGGGACGGAGACCGTAAGCGCGCGCCATTTCCAGTATTGGGGTTGTCCCCATGATATGGGACAATAATTCTATTTTTAGAACAAATTGCGCCATAACCTGCGGCACACGCGCGTGCATGCTGCGAGGATTTTTGCGGATGTCGCGCGGGGGAAATGGCGTCCGAAATTCCCGAAATGTTTCATGTTTTTGCCCCACAACTCAACGCGTTTACGTCTGTTGGAGTTTTGCTTAAGTATTTTTGTCGTAAGCTGCTCCAGTTTGAGTAAAGTAAGACAGTGTCGAATTTAGGTATGTTCTGCTGTAAGCTTATATATATCGCTGACCAAGTTGTGTTCCGAGTGATGCTTCTTTCACATGAGCTGTACATTACTCCACTTTAAATTTCACATATGTTGAAGATTACCAGCTTTTCCATTACACAGCAAAAAACTAGCTGGATATATTTAGATATAGCAGAGCTTCAGGACTTCATAGTTTCATAGCTCCTCTTGCCACACGCTTGCGAGGAATTTGTCAGTCTATCGCGACCGAAAAGTAAAACAAAATAATTGCTAGTTTGAGTTTCGCTTGAATTGTAAGCAACGCTTGATGTTTCATCGAGGCTTAATAACTTTACGTCCGTAGATACTGCTCAGTTTTATTCGTGTAAAAATCCAGCAAATTCTCTGTTGTCGATGAATGAGAGCGCCCGCCGATGCGTGTTTTGTACAGTCAGTAAACATGACAAATTGTACTTCCGCCGCACTTTCGTGTGAAAGCGTACATCGAACTCAAACAATAGCTCTATAGTTTTTAAATATGTTTAAGATTGATAAATGTGTGAGAACATATTAAGAGCTAAGCTGAAAATATGTGAATAAAGCAGAAATAATCAGCAAAGTTACGATGACGCTTTCTTCAATCAACTTGGAATAACGATTTCGATTTTGTTGA
Organism: Orbicella faveolata; assembly: GCF_042242905.1. Classification (NCBI taxonomy): domain Eukaryota; kingdom Metazoa; phylum Cnidaria; class Anthozoa; order Scleractinia; family Merulinidae; genus Orbicella; species Orbicella faveolata. Next base: position 11,131,770 of record NW_028301577.1, on the reverse strand, counting down.
TCGAGTTATAAAAACTCCTTGTCTATTTTCATTTTCGCAGTGTAAAACTTCACTATGCTTATGTTGAAGAAACACACATTATGACAGTAGCCTTTTTTGCATTCGTGAAATTTGTTGCAGCATCTCAACACAAAAGATAACGAAAGAAATCTTTGTCAAGATTTGTTGACAATTGAAAACACCGACTCGGACTTGAAAGTGCACGAGCTGCACTATGCAAATGAGCTAATTGTACACGTCAGACTTACCTTTCAGAAACCTTTGCAAACTCACCAAACAAGCAGAGACAATAAGAAACCATCAAAACAGGTTTTGGTTATGATTAAACATTGTCTGAGAAACTCACAAAAATTAACTCGATACCAGAGTAGAGAGTTTTCTCGCTATATTCTTAAGCATACGCGTGAGCAGATCTTATTATTCATTCCCAGCGCGAGATTGAAGTCTTGTTTTCGACCCTGAAAAACCCACCTTTTCCGTTAGCTCAGAGCATTAAACTACATATAAGCGTCCTGGTTCGTATTCCCTGCCTTATTCCCTGCCATCGCTGTGGAAAATACGCAAGAGAATCTCTAACTCTCACCATTTGATCACGCAACGTGACAACATCCACGCGAGAGCCCCTGACATGTGCGTGAATCCGCGCGGATATATGACGTCAGGATGGCGCAATTTGTTCTAAAAATAGAAATATTGTCCCATATCATAGGTGCGCGCGAATCCCGAGACTTGCGGTCTCCGTCCCCGGTTATGGCTCCTGGTGCAATCTAATTTCAAAAACAGGAAATGTGTGACATTTTATTTAGCAAGTAAGAATAGGTGGAAAAGTTAGTTTTTAATTTTGACTCTGAAAACGCGCCATAACATATGCTGCAAGGCGAAGGTCACGTTTCGCGCAACCAGACTCGGTGGTTATGTAATAGTAGATGTCGGCTGTAAATCACGCGAATAAATACCTCCTCGCATCGTGAGCTTGGGCGGCCTGTGATCTGAATAATAAGTAGTGGCTAACAATTTGTGCTGGCAAATCTACTCTTCGAAATGTCCAACAACGCCTCTATTTTGAGGGAAAAGAAATGTTCTCCTCGGCCTGCGACTGAGCTCTAGCAGGGTTAGCTCCCATAGAGAGTTAGTTCAGGATCAAAGTGCTTCAAACGGTCGCAAATAAAATCTTTGCCTACCTGTTGTCGTGTTATTTTGCCGAAATTGCACCATTAGAGAAGGCATCAATAAGCCAAAACTGTAGTAAGTTCGAATGTTGAAGGTCAATGTTACAAAAGAGACGAAACAAATTAGCCAAGATCGTGGAGTGTCGGCCTTTCTTCTCCAATCATCCATGCTGTTCAATAGACCATTTTACAGTTGCCTGCTCAGTGACCTGGCCTTTGGATGGCAGCGAAGCAGGAGTTGACCAAGTTTTGATACAGACCTTACTGCTTTTGTCATGTAAATACACCTAGTTAGCATCAGAACAACTTGTTTGTATTTTCCAGTAAAACACTCGTGTCTGCATAATAAATATACGTTATGAACCATAACGTAAATATATACGTGAGCCATAATGTAAATATATACGTTATGAAGAACCATAACGTAAATATATGTTATGAACCATAACAATGAACCATAATATAAATATACGTTATGTTTAATCACATTCAACGGGCACGATTAAATTCAGGATAATACTTCGTATAGTGTGATCGTCCGAGTGAGTGAAATTCTGAAAAGAACTGTTGTTGGTGACTGACGTTTCGACAACCTGAGCGAAGTCATCTTCAGAGTCAAGTGAATGGTGCTTGTCAGTCGATGACGTTACAAGTCTGGTCCGTTGAACGTAATTGGTCAGTATAGCCATGATGGTATTGGCTGGAAGACTCGTGTAAAGTTTGTCATCAGTCATTGGTGGGTTTCGATCCGTCTATTGTTAGTCAAATAGGTCGGTTTTTGGTCCGTGTATTGTTAAGTCGGTCTGTTAGAAGTCCATTTGTCGGTTTCGTTTCTGTCATGGATAAGTCGTTTGTAAGGCGCCGGTAGTTGTTGACATCTGTTAAGAGGCGTTTGTTCTAGGTTAGTGTATCAGCTTTCCAGAGTCAGTCGTTGAAAATAGTTTGTACTGTAGGTTAAGCACTGAGCAGAGTCCCAGTCAATGCAATGGGACTTAACAATACACGGACCAAAAACCGACCTATTTGACTAACAATAGACGGATCGAAACCCACCTATGACTAATGACAAACTTTACACGAGTCTTTCAGCCAATACCATCATGGCTATACTGACCAATCACGTTCAACGGACCAGACTTGTAACGTCATCGACTGACAAACACCATTCACTTGACTCTGAAGATGACTTCCGCTCAGGTTGTCGAAACGTCAGTCGCCAACAACAGTTCTTTTCAGAACTACACTCACCCGGACGATCACACTATTCGAATGTGATCTCATTCAACCTAAGAAATAGGCCCTTTGCACGATCCGGTCACATGGTACAAAATCACACATGCTGGTGAGCAAGCTGCGCAGTGGGACTCCCAAAACAATGCAACTCGTACCAGTCCACCTGGACCTGCCTTTGTTTTGTAAGTCCCACAACGCAACTTGCTCACCAGCATGTGTGATTTGTACCATGTGACCGGATCGTGCAAAGGGCCTATTTAATCAACTTCAACCAAAGTAAAGAACCGATCACAATCAACGAAAAGAAATTTGACCAGATTGAACAGTTTGCGGTCTCAGTCAAGCGGCAAATCCGATCACATTCGAGAAGGGCGAAAACGTCTGTCAACAAATCCCATGATCCTCTACGAAGGTTGTAGCATTGGGTTGGACTGGGGCTAAATTGTTTTACAAGATGGCGGACGGGGATTCTTCGGGGTGTTTCTAGCTCACGGGCGTAGATTGAAGGTGACTTCCTCTCGGGTACCTACACAAAGAAACACTGTGTCAACTAAATCTTAAGTCTTACAACTTTTTATGACGAAAAAGAGCTGCATAACTTTGCACTCACTTGGAGTCGAACCAGGGCCGACGTGACCTTTCTTACCACTCTACCACCGTGCTGCTAGCTGCCAGAAATGCAAAAATCTAAACTAAATATAATGAACAGTAATATAAATTAATATAGAGTTACCCTAACATACAAATGAAAGCTAACCGCAAGCAAAATGGAGTGAAGCTAACCGCGAGCAAAATGGAGTGACACTAACTGCAAGCAAACCTAACCGTGCTAACCGCAAGCAAGCCAAGAAAAGTAAACATGCAGGCGTCCAAACCCCCATACTCCGCCACCCTCGTTCCCATGGTCCTCTCTCTTCCTCTCTCGAGAAAGTACCCTAGCTGGTCACGTGTCTGTTAGATTTTTGCAGATTCCAGAGATGTGATTGAAGGGAGGGGCTGGAAAGTTAAAGTTTGTCTCAGCACAGAGCGTGCCTACTGAGCCCAGTAGGAAGTGGAATTTGTAACCCTCCCGTTGTGGATCGGCAAAAATCACAGCGAAGGCATTGACACATTTGATATAGGAGTTCAATGCGTTCAATGTTCGGCTAAAAGGTTAGCTCTGCATTTAGCTGAATTTTCCCTGTCGATAGTTGGACGGTCTTTGGAATTTGTGGCAGTGAAAAAATTTGGCAAAGAACTTGGAAATGACGACCACCACAATAAATGGACCACGCGGTGAATTTAATTTTATTTTTCATTCGGCAAAATCACAACGGTATTTATTCGTTCCGTTAGAGTTAAATACGTCGTATGTTCGCCTACAAAGGTAGTTTTGAATTTGACTGAATTACTCTCATCGACAGTTTGACTGTCATTCCATTCCCTTGCGGCGAAAAAATTCTACGAAGAACTTGACATCAACAACGTCTGCGCGCTGAATATTAAAACTTGATTTAGCTTAAGCTTATATTTTTCGATCGGCAAAATCACGACGGCGGCGCGCATTGATGGATTCGTTTAGAGTTTGATACGTCCAGTGTTTGGCCAAGAGACTAACTCTGAATTTGATTGAATTCACCCAATCGAAAGTTTGCGGTCATCCGATTCTCTTGCAGTGAAAAATTTTATGACGAACTGGACAACAGCGACATCGGCCGCGCGTTTGCAAAATCCAACGGCTTTCGTTTCAAAATTGTTTAGCGGTAAGTCCAATTTTCGGTCGAGAGACTAACTTCTTATTAAATTGAATGCATCCCGTCGAAAATTTGACGGCTATTTAATTCTTATGCTCTGAAAAACTGATTAAACTAATCCGAAGCAGGCTGTTGACGGTTATTTAAAAAAGTAGTGAGATTAAGCAAACTTCCCTCTCAATCAACATTTCATACTCATAGAGGTTTCGATAGAAACGAAGCATCGGTCAGGCAGGATCTGTGACAAATAACTTCCTTAACTTTCAAAATAACGTCGGTAAGGCAAAGCATCTTTCACCTCCATAGACAGTGTTGACAAAATTAAATCAAAGACACACCCTCTGTGCGGATTTGATTTGTAGACATAGACACGTGACCAGCCGCAACCAGGGTACTTTCTCGAGGGAGGAAGAGAGGGAGGACACTGGGAACGAGGTTGATACTCCGTCCGGGCGTTATATTTTTCGAGGGAGTAGGAGTTATTTTTTACCTTTTTCCTTTCCATACTTGATGACGGCGAGAGTGTGCCACGTACATCTTTGCCCGGATCTTTGGAGAGGGATATTCTTGGCTTGCGTTTAGAACAGGATGTCTATGCTTTGCAGCAAATTTTGTCTTTAGCTGTTGACCAAGGTGATTCAGAGAATGAAGCATTGCTTTATGAGCTGCTGCGAAATTATCAGCTTCTTCAGATTGAATTGAATCATGCGAAATCCTCTACTCAGTGCACTAATCTTGCTGTTTACACTGTGGAATCTCCGCCTGTGAGTCGCACTAATGGAAGGCCAAAACTGGAAATAAGTGAACATGTGTTGCTTCAATTGCGCTCTTTAGGCTGCTCAGTTAAGTGGAAGAAATAAGTGACGTGTTGCTTGTTTCAAGATGGACAATATGGAGAAGGGTTGTAGACTTTGGTACTCAAGAAACAATAAGCACTTAATGACTTGCCCCTAGGGAAACAGTGAGTTTTGTTTCCCCGAGACCCTCGATGTTCCCCGAGGCGAAGCCGAGGGGAACATTGAGGGTCGAGGGGAAACAAAACTCACTGTTTCCCGAGGGGCCAGTCATTAAGTGTTTTGTTATACCTCCCAACTCAAAAATACAAAGAAAAACTACGAAAAAATGATTTGCTTGACGACTATGGAGGCTGTGCTTGCAGTACGAGCGGCAGTCAAACCGAGCTGTCCTACCGAAACGACACCATAACAGTCTTTTTCTTCGCAGCTAACAAAAATAAAGGCAATACTTAAATTGCTTTGCCTTCTTCTAATGCTTAACTCTAGAATTCTGGGTTCGATTTGACGAGGAACAGCATATTTTGTTCTAAATGCCACAACTATTTTCCTACCTGGCGAGTGGCGACTGCGATCGAAGAGCAAGTTGCCGAACGAGGGCGACCCATTTTTGGCATCAAATCAAAAGCTTGAAGGCGCAAAACGTTCAGATTTTCCCCCTTGTTAATCTGATATGTTTTTGTCGAATTATAAATCCCTTTTCTTGAATAATGAATGCCTTCTCTAGTGAGAAACGTTGCCCGTCAGGTCGACTGGCACACAAATTTGCCACGGTTTCAAGGTGCACGGCCTGATCACGAGAGTTAGTGAGTTTTGTTCGCCCTAGGGAGTTAGTGAGTTTTGACCCATGGCACGTGACACGTTCTCGTCCAATCGGAAAACGTATTTGAGTTGTGGGGTATAACAACGGCTTTTACTGACATAACAGATTCCGGTACTTATGGCTTAGTTCAACGGTTTGTGCTTAAACATGGCTCCTTGATTGTATGCTCAATGATAAGTGGACGGTTAAGATCACTTGGACTGAAAGGCCAGCGACAGAGAGTGAGAGAAAGTATTGTTCGTGTAGACCCCGCTAATGTAAGGGTAGGATGGGCCAGTGTTGTATATCGTAAGGCCCGCTCTATGCCTAGACCAAATAGTTTGTGGCATCTTGATGGACACTGTCACGGTTTTGTTAATTGGGGATTTGTGGTTTATGGTGCTATTGATGGTTTTTCTAGGTGTATTGTATTTCTCCAGTGTTCCACCAACAACAAGAGCGGCACTGAGAGGCAGCTTTTTCTGTCTGCCACAAACTTTGGATGGCCATCCAGAACTGATTGAGAAAGAGAGAATGTTAGGGTGTGGGAGCTGATGGAGGAGTATATATAGAGGTCCAAACGTGGGAAGTTGCCTGGCAGGATCATCAGTACACAATCAGCGCATAGAACGGTTGTGGCGAGATGTTTTATGTATGGTTTGCCATATATTACTATACATTTCTGGCAATGGAAGAATAGGGAATTCTAAACAGAAATTATGACATATACATCTTTTTTTCCCATTCTGTCTGCTCAAAAATAAATAGAGTTACAATAGAGCTCTTGAAAGTTTGACCTCCTCCCGGAACAATCACCCAATCAGAACAGAACGAAACTGGTCACCAATTCAGATGTGGACAAATGGTATGCTGGACATGCGGAACCATGAATTAGTTGGTGTGGCAGATGTTGTAGGTGACTGGCAGATTTAAGGCATCTGGAATGGTTTGGATGTGATTCTCAAACACTACCTCCAAGCGATGGTGGACTGTCTACTGTTGAAGTTGAAGACATCACTATTGACTGCCTGACAATGTGATGCAACAGCTGAGAAATGAAGTTAATACCCTGGTATTTTCTGATAGTTTTGCTCTCTATTTGTACGTGAAAACATTGTCAATTGTTTTGAATTGAAAATCACCATTCGAGCCCAGATGAGGGAACAAGTACCAGTTTCCAAGGACAGACCAAGTCTACATGGACATGTTTTGTTGCAAGTTTCCACACCTTACCTTTATTCGAAAAAAAAAAAAACTGCTGCAGACTTTACGAGTGCTTCAATAAGATTTGTCAAGAATGGCACTGGTTTTCCCGACTGGAATGTAGCAAATTATATTAATGGTCTTGGATATTTACTGGACCTTCCCCTCAAATCCTGTCTTGTTTCACATTCAATTTCAAGAGAGAGCTTTGCAGTTCATGATTTGTTAAAATTGCTAAGGAGCTGTTTGAGAAAGGTGCCTAGTTAATGTTGGAAAATGTTTTTTATCCTCTTTTTTTAATTCAGCAACCCCGCACTTCATTAAGATTTATTCAGATATGGTACTATATATCTGTCTGTAATGGCAACTTTTCCATTTTTCCAAACAAAATCTAATCGATGCCCCACCTCAGGTTTATCAATCTCTAAAGATTCTGAACAAATGAGTGTAAAAGTACTATTTTTTGGAAATTAAACTGTTTCTCAATCCAGATGCCTATAACCTTGTTGTAATATAAATTACTAGCCTTGCTCTCCTTCTGCATTTGTTGATCATTTTTCCAAAATAAAACTGAATTATTTTTCTCCATTTTAGTGTTTGTAGTTTACTTTTGACAAAAACTTTTGAATTGATGACTAAAGGGTTTGTGTTCATTTGTTATCCTTGCTAGTATAGATATTCGTAAAAAAAAAAAATGCCACATGGACTGGGATGGCTTGTTTATGTACTTAAATTAACCATTTACGCCTATGCCGCCCGTAACCGCCCGTGCGGAAAACCCCTCCAATTTCCTTTGCCGCCCGTAACCGCCCGAAAAAAAAAAGCATGTGGGAACAATTACCTTTTCTAGCCCCTGAAGAGGTAGAGGGCCGACTTCTGATGCAACTTAGATGAATTCCACTTAGGTCCAGCAAATTTTATAACTTTCTTAAGTAAGAAGGTAAATTCCTAGAAATAAACACAAAATGAATTACTACAAAATAAATGACCGAAGAGAGCAGAACCCTAACAGGAATACAAAAGACGATGAACTAAAACGGCTTACCAAATGCTGGAAAACGAGGTTCAGGGAACCAAAAATGTTACAAAGGTAACGGACGATATACTGACTCGAATGAGAATGGAAGATAACATGAATATATACGGGACGAGATTTACATACGAAGCTAGAAATAAAAGCATGCAGAATGTGAGAAATTGCATTAACATACAGAACAGAAAAGAAGCAAGACACAAGGGAAAACGAAATAGCCGCAACACCCTCCCTGAAGACTTTTTGATTAATAAGTCCAAGAAACTAGCAACTGGCAACAGCATAGCCGTAAAGTCAGTAAACTGATCGATTGTCTAAACTCACTCAGTCACTTGTCGAGAAAGCTCCAGTCGTAAGGTGTGACAGTTTATCGTAGTTTTAAGTTGCGTGGTTTATAGAAATCAGAAGTGCCTGTTGCTAGACAGTCGATGATTACCAGATAACTAGCATCAGACTGTAAACGTGATTCCCCTTATCAACAAAGCAAATAAGTTTATGTGCCCTGTAACATTCCGTGATCAAAGTAGCTTGAAATGTTAGCCCTCAGCCTAAACCCGGGGAGATAACTGATATTTCAGGCTATGATTAAGGCGAATGTTAAGAAATAGTTGTAGGCCAATTTCGCTAAGCTATAGGGGCTACGGGGGGGGGGGGGAGGGGGGGGAGGTATTCCCACATAAAAAGGACAGGGATGCTTGTCGGGAATTTTGAAAAGAACCCCCAAGAGGTACCCAGGTCTTGTTTTGTGGGTGTGGCTTGAAATTCGTTTCACCCCTAAGACGTACGTACCAATTCCAAAACAACACGTTATCTCCTCCTGTCATATTTTTTTGGCTCAATTCCCTAAAAGATACCGTAAAAGCTCTCGCTGTGGAACTTTTGAGGCTGAACACCTTAAGAGGTACCAAAACTGCTTTTTAACCCCCCTAAAAAGTACGAGGTATGGGAGCCTCCCGGGGGGAGTGCTGTACGTCAGCTCGCGCTTATATACGTGCAGAGCGAGAGGGTAGACGAACATTGTGAATTTTGAATAAACTTGTGAATTTGCGAAGAACTGGGTATGTCGAGTCTAGGCAGTACAGTTTTCAACTTTCGATTCGACAAGTGATAGTTCGTGAGAATAATGTCGGGCCCCGTCCACACTACACTAGGAACTTGAAAATGGAGGTTTTACTCTGAAAACGCATCAAATGTTTTCCGTCCACACTACGCCTAAGGAACTTGAAAACGCAGGTTTCACTCTGAGAAGGCATCGAATGTTCTACGTTCACACTACGCCGGAAGAATTTGAAAACGAAACAATCACCGATCATATTGGATTTGTGTTTGAGGAAACTCGTTCAGGGAAATCACATGATTATCGTGAAGCAATGGTTTTCGAAAAGCCCCTTTTTTTCAAAAATTAAAGTTTTTCTTCCACACGAAAACAAAAAGCAGGCGTTTAAAAATTCCTCCAGTTTGAAGAGCGTTTTCGAAAAGCTACGTTTTTGTGACAGATTAGTGTGGACGGAAGGCCTAACCATAGAAAAAATAAAGCTGCGTTTTCAAATTTCTCCGGCGTCGGGTTGACGCGCTACCTTATAGTAAAATTCTTTAGAATAACGCAACGTTTATGTAACGCAACTGTACGCGTTATCTACTAGCGTACATCATTAACCATTAGTTTTATATATTTGAAATTAGAAAAGTAAATGAGACTTGCCTATAAGTTGAAGTTTGATTTGAATTCTGTCCATCACCACGCACGAGGGGATTATATAAGATAGCACTGCGCCTACGCGGACTTAGATTTTAAAGCACTTACCACGTGTGCAGTGGAGAAACTCCCAGTGAAACAAGGGGGAGGGATTGAATTTGGAGGGCATGTAATCTCTCAATGCCTAAAAAGGCTACTAATCATTGCAAGCCAGTTAGAATGGGTCAGCTGAGGAGTTCTTCTTAAAGCTTTTCGCTTTTATTTCTAACTCTGTGGTGAAATAAGGCAGCGTGGTCGAGTGGTTAGGGCACCGGACTTGTAGTCTGGAGGTCGCGGGTTCAAGTCCCGCCCTGACTACTAAGCTGGTGTTGTTTCTCGGTAGACCTCAGTTCAACTCCTCGGCCACGTTTGTAAATAGCCAACTGTTCTGCCTCCTGTCAGTTTGGATTTTTAACCACGTTATGTTCATTTACATCATTTTTTTTTCCATTGGCCCTGTAAAGCCCCATTGGGGGAGTGGTCAATGAAGATATTTATTTCTATTTTAATTTTAAATAACAGGTTTTGTTGTTGTTGTTGCTGTCGGTGACGTCGTCCGTTGACTCAGATATATTGCCTCTCATGTTTGTTTACATTTGCATGAAAGGTTGCGCGGGAATAACCCGAGCAAAACGATCAAATTTTAGCCTGAATGTTCACCCAGCTGAATATTCGTAGCTTGCGTTGCAGCCGGTCGTGTCATAAAATCCCCGATATAGTACTATACTGATATGAAGTTTATATGAAATAATTCATATATGAACTGCGGTTGTAGATGAAAGTGAAGAATGATCATCGCAGTTAATTTTCCAATTTAAGCAACTGGAAAGAAGAAGCCTGAAAAAATCAGGGCTTCAACGGGATTCGAGCCCATGACCTCCGCGATACCGGTGCGATGTTCTACCAACTGAGCTATGAAGCCACACATTGGGAGCGAGGCCAGTTAATTGAGTTCATATCTTCCCGTGAGGAGTGAAATGATATGAAGTTTATATGAAATAATTCATTTCACTCCTCACGGGAAGATATGAACTCAATTAACTGGCCTCGCTCCCAATGTGTGGCTTCATAGCTCAGTTGGTAGAGCATCGCACCGGTATCGCGGAGGTCATGGGTTCGAATCCCGTTGAAGCCCTGATTTTTTCAGGCTTCTTCTTTCCAGTTGCTTAAATTGGAAAATTAACTGCGATGATCATTCTTCACTTTCATAGTACTATACTGGCGGTTTAGACTGTCTGCGACGCAGGCTAAATATTCGACGACAGTATTTTAACGTTCCTTTCAAATTTGAACCTAAAAAAGTGGCCAGGTTTCGCCTTAAATTGTTAGCTCTTCCTCAGCACGGCTTCAAATTTCTTTCTTCGCGTCTACATATGTATCTATAGGGAAAAAGGAAACACACTGAATTTGCAAGCACTCACTGTACAGCTTCTGTGTTTTCAGCCGAAAGAGCATTACACTCAGCCGTGAGACAACTGCACTCACTGTTCAATCTCTAAGAACTGAGATTCCCCCGTCTCCGATCAGGCTGCCTTGTAGGGTACAATGAAGCCAGTTTGCAGCAGGGTTAGACCATAGATACTTTGAATTTTCTTCAATTTTTGTCCTTTGGAAGTCGAGCCGCTCTCGTTCTCCAGCAGTTCGATCGGGGGTACTGAAGTAGACCAGAAGATCAGCTAGCGCTACTGGCATGATTTGGTCATCGCCTCTGTAATTTTCATCATGAAGCCTAAACCTTCCAGGCAAGTCTCGTCGGCTGTTTGCGAAACTGGAAAAAGGCAAACAAACAAACAAACAAGAAAGGGGCCACAGATGGTAACTCGCCCTACGATAGCATCTTAACCACACTTCCACAGCTGTCAACTCTTAGGAACTTGCGTAAATGTTGACTTGTAGCTCATGGGTTCTAATGCTTGGAGTTGACTCCATCGTACAGGATGCCACGTACACACGAAGGAACCACAGACCAGACGGTAGCCGTCCGCACAGTGTTTGCATTGACGGTCAACTGAATCAGTGAAAGGCTTTGCTTTGTTCCTTCTACTAACTATGATGCAAGCGTACGTTATGCTAGTTCACGGCGTACCCGCGAACATAGAACTGGTGGGTCTAGAGCAAGTTGGCAAGAAACTGAGACTTGATACAGAAACTCTTTTAGTTTTCCACAGGAAAAGAAAGGGTGACAAAAGACATAACACTTGAAGAGTGTCACCCGAACTTTCTAGTCCATGAATCATCATTCACAGTACAGTATTGAGATTTTAATAATGGTTCTTACGTGAAGGGTGCTTACTGGGAAATTTTAGCCTGACGCGCGAAAACTGGACCCAAGTCTTTCTCCCAAACACGACGTCCAGTGAACGAAAGAAACCTGGGACCAAACCAGAATCAGAGGAACCAACATGGCGGCGTGTCACATCAGAAAAAACCTTACTGCTTTGAGGCAATTTCCTCGCGTTGCTTTGAATAACATCAGAGATTTGCCGGAGGCTTTTAAACCGGTAGGTGTTTTTCAATCCCCTGAAGTTTAACTTTTTCACAAATCATTTAAAATTTAGAGGATTTTAGAGTTATTTGTACAGTGATTAGTGTACAAATATAAGCTGCAGCGTTACTGAATGCTAACATCCATGAACAAACCTTGCTCCAGATCTGCGTGGTTTCAGTATAGATCTTCTGTGGGAATGAATGGGAACACTTTCTGCGTAAGCCCTCTTTACACCAAGCATCTGCTTTATGCCACTTGTACCGTTGCAAGAAAAAAGTTGCGAAAAGCTTTAAGCTCGCAGCAGCACTAAGATTGGTAACTCTACCTGACAAATAGGGGCGTCTTCAGGACATATAGGGGCGTCTGACATATAGGGGCGCTATATCAAAATGCCAAAAGTTTATGATTACCTCTGCATGGTTAATGTGTGACACTGCTAATAAATGGTTTAAAATGACAGCTTAGGACTTATTAGAAAAAAAAAAGTGTTAAAATTACAGCTTTTGACTTCTAGCGACTACAGGGGAAGGAAAAGACTAATAATAAATTGGTTCGCTGAGCTGAGGTTCAAAGAATGGAGGTGTCGAGAAATCTAGATCCACTGTAACAAAGGCTTTCTTTGTCAAAATTTTATAAGTTTCAATATGAATAATTCTGAGTACTTTTCAGGATTTCATAATTCTTAAGAGATTCATAAATGGCTGAAGTCTCCTACATGTATTGCGACTCAAGTTCAGTAAACTTTAATTTGAAAAGGGCGATCTGTTTCTGAAATTGTCACAGAATTGTTACAAACAACTTACGCCACACACGGATCTGGGCTGTTATGTTTTGGCGAATTCATGGATGCTTCATGTTTTCAAAATTGATTAATCTATCGGGTAGTCTCCTTCGCAGCCGTTATTGCGAAGGAATCTATGTTGTATCAATCATGGGAAAAATAGAATAGATCGTTTTCAATGTCAAGCAATAAAAAAATAAATAAAACGCCATACAGTGGATAAAGTCAAGAAACACAAAGAAAATCATTATTTTTCCTAGGGTTAGGTCTTTGCGTGTTCCCAAACTTAAGACATTTGTGTAAATGTTTCGCAGAAATTTACAGTGCCCACAGTATGGAAACTCCATGTTGGATTACCTTTGGATGACCTGACATATTGGAACATCTGACAAATAGGGGCATCTGACAAATAGGGGCATCTGACATATAGGGGTATCTGACAAATAGGGGCATCTGACAAATTGGGGCATCTGACAAATAGGGGCATCTGACATATACAGTAGGGACGTCTGACATATAGGGGCATCTGGCAAATAGGAGCGTGAGACATTAGGGATGTCAGTTTTTAAGAGTTGATAGTACATCCTAGTTTCTTTCTACAAATGTATGCTGTTGCCATTCATTATCTTTTGAAGTTGAACACTCTCGTTAGCGGACAGCTCTTCTTACTACTGCCCTCACAAAACCCTGTTTGAACACCCATACAAACTCTGTATTGAGTCATTCCCACCAACGGACATTCTTGTATGCAGCCGCGATGCTTTTATGTGAAAAGTCTCTCATTTATATCACACACACCTTCCAGCTACTGTATTTAGCTAGTGCTCACCCATATTACATTTGAAACTGAGACAATCAGTTGACCACGAAGGTAATCCAACACAGCGTTTCCATACTGTGAGCTCTGTAAATTTCTGCAAAACATTTATACAAATGTCTTAAGTTTGGGCAAATGCAAAGACCTAACCCTAGGAAAAATACTGATCTTCTTTATCCACAAGTACTGTATGGTGTTTCATTTATTTTTTATTGTGTGACATTGGAAAGGATCTATTGTATTTTTCCTGTGATAGAGACGATGTAGATTCCTTTGCAATAACAGCTGCGAAGGAGACTATGCGATAGATTAATCAATTTTGAAAACATGAAGCATCCATGAATTTGCCAATTTGAAAACATAACAGCCCAGATCCGCGCATGGCGTAAGTTGTTTGTAACAATTCTGTGACAATTTCAGAAACAGATCGCCCTTTTCAAATTAAAGTTAACTGAACTTGGGTTGCAATACATGTAGGAGACTTCAACCATTTATCAATCTCTTAAGAATTATGAAATCCTGAAAAATATTCCGAATTACTCATATTGAAAGTTATAAAATTTTGACAAAGAAAGCCTTCGTTACAGTGGATCTAGATTTCTCGACACCTCCATTCTTTGAACCTCAACTCAGCGAACCAATTTATTATTAGTCTTTTCCTTTCCCTAATAGTTGCTAGAAATCAAAAGCTGTCATTTTAATAACCCTTTTTTTAGTAGTGCGACACATTAAACGTGATTAAACGTGCAGAGGTACAATGTAATCATAAACTTTTGGTATTTTGCTATAGCACCCCTATATGTCAGACGCCCCTGTATGTCAGATGCCCCTATTTGTCAGGTAGCATTACCAACGCCGTTCTGCAGCAGGACTCTGACAGAGTGTCCCCAATAGGGTTCTTCAATCCCGCTGTCCCGACGGGAATTTTCCCATGATCCTGTAATCCCGACGGCTTCTATCGGCTGATCCGGATCCCAGTCATATTTTCCCAAGTCTTCACCTCAGCAGAAAAGATACTTGAAGTCTAGGTCCTGATTCCCTCCCAACAGACCTAAGCACTGACTGTTAGGTTCAGTTGGCTGTATTTCTCTTCACTAAAACGATAGTCTTGTTCACTTGTTTTTCATGTCTAGTTTTAAATAGATCGTTTTCACTGTCACGCAATAAAAAAATAAATCGAAAACCATTCATTGGAAAAAGCTATGAAATTATGATGTTATAGAAGATAACTAAATAAGCCACTTCTCCAAGTTTTAGGCCTGTGCATTTCCCCAAACTTCAGATATTCGTTGAAATGTTTCACAGATATTTACAGAGCCCAGTATGTTGGTGTATCTCCGTGGTACACCAATAGGGCGGCCGGAAATAGTGTAAACATCTGGAACTTACTTTGGCTATCTAGACAACTGATTATCAGGACTGATCAAACAAGCATTTACATAAGCACTTTTCCTAATGCTCTAACTCCTAAAAGGCTCAAAATCATGGTATAAGTATATATATTTTTCGACAAACTCGATCATAGCCTTGTGTCACGCACCTCCATTACCCTGAAATTCAAAATGCTCTGGATTCTAAACGAAGCACACTATTGAGCTGTAAAATTGTAAACAGATATAAATGTACCGCCTCTTGTGCCTGATTAGGATAAAAACTTTGGTGCCTCTTTAGTTTTGGATTTTAGAAAGTGATGACGTCACATGAAAACGATCTATTAGTTGTGTCGGTGAGAAAGGTCATTTTAGGATCTTTAATAGCTCTTTTCTTTTCTTTTCATTTTTTACCTATTTTCTGTTTTGCCCCTTTTGTTTTGCAACGCCTACCTTCCGGATCACTGCAATCCCTGAAAAAACTTGTCTTTTGGGGATGATAGCAATCAAAGAAGAGCATCACAAGCATATATCACAGCATGCCACGGTAAACTCACAGGTCACACATAATGGGAAGTCACCCTCAATCACAACTCAGAGGACAGTTTTCTCACTGACAATTTTTCAGCCATTGGAACAGTCATCTGGAAATTGTACAATATCGAGTATGTTTTTGCTTAACAGAGTACTGAAACTTGTACTCTTTTCGAGCCTGGTGTAACCTGTACTGCATGTTTCTGCTCAAAATGATTACATTAATCACCAGTGGCCAAAGTGTACTAGAGAAGGAGAAGGAGTTTTATAAAATTAAAGTCTGTATGGATATCAAATTCGAGCAAATTGGCCAATGAGAATGGAATACTAAAAAAAAAAACAATCAGATTTCGAGGCTTTTTCAAACTAACCAATCACATTGCAGGAAAATGAAAGAAAAAAGTCATTGTTTGGCAAATTTTGGTATTGACCAAAATCTTTTAGTTCTTGTATTTTGGCTAGAAATTGTGCAATTTTAAAACGCATGTAATAAAGTGCAAACTGAACTCAGTGGAGTGCAATTTTGGTCTGAAATCATACAAATCTGTGATTTCAAATTGAATTTATGCTGTATGCTTGTTTGACTTTGAAATCACACGTATGATTTCAGACCAAATTGCACTCTACTCAGTTCAATTACCATTTTTAACGGTCTGATGCGTACATGTACTTAAGAGTATGTGTCAGAGTATTGAATTGTGGAAAAAGTGGATGTACATGTAAAGTTGTGTTACAAGTTGACTAGGTCATTGTTCGGCTAACTCTGACGTAACTAAGAGGGCAGCTTGATTTTCTTTGTACATTTTTGTTTGCGGAATTCCTGAGTTTTGGTCTCTTGAAAGTCACAATTCACAATTCATACAGTGTACCTTGTAAAATTGCTAATCCTGTGTCCCAGTCATAATTACAATCCCGAATCTCGTCCTCCTTTTCCTTAAAAATCCTGAACCCCGGCCTTCATATAAGCCTAATCCCAGATTGCAAAAAACCCATTGGGGACCCTCTGTAACCGAGATGCCACCCTAAAAAAAAAAATTGAAATCCGAGAGATCACCCATTTTACCTTCATTCTACCCTTGACTTGACATTGTAAAGATCATGTTCATAAAAGTATTACTTTGATATATTCAAAAAGTCTTCTCAAAAATTATATTTGTTCTAATTAAATTTGTATTCTTGTCACTCTACATTTCTGGGAATTTGGAAACACAAAAGGTTAAAAGACCAAAACAATGCCTCTAGACAAGAATGTTATTAATGCAGTAAGTGACAACTTTAGCTTCGGTTGAAGTAGTGATATTTCCATATTGTAGATGTAAAAGTCTATTTAAAACTTGTCCGTAGTGTGGTTTTGTTTTATTCATGGACACCTTTGATTCCAGAGCTTCCTGTGACTGGAAGCCTGTGTCATGAACCTAAAGGATGATATCTTTTTTTCTAAGCCATTGTTACCCTCCATTTCATCAGTGGAATCTCCTTGATGTTTATTCCTTACCATTTCAAACCATTAAAAGATATATGTTTGTATGAAGAATAGAAATTTACCATATATGTGATATATGTCACCCTGTTTGTTTTGAGATGTTGCATAAAAAAAAAAGGTTCTTTATTGGTATCTACCTAGAATATGCAAATAATGAAATGCAATGTGGGCCAAAAAACTTCAGGGAATCGGAACGAGGTAATTTTTTAGTCTTCTCAAAGGGCCATTTGCTTTAGAACCCCACTGTGGAGTTCATGTGATCTCTCACCCACCCTACACAGAGGTAATGCATTAACAAAGTTAACCCTTGTTCTGTAAAATGATCTTTAAGTGCATTTTCGTATTCACTATTACTGGTATGTCTGACAGACAAAAATATTGAGATATCTCAGATCTGATGGATGTTTTTTTGATAAAGAACCAACAATGTGCTTAATAATTATTGTAACCATAGTAGTCCTCCATCCATTTAAATTGGCATGTACATGTACTAACAACTGAATCATGCAACTAAGATTGTATGTAGCAGATAATGATCTTTATTAATTGATCATAGCCAAGAATTGAGTTGTGTCAAGTCATGCAAGTCATGTTGCATTGAGTTGCTTTTGGCACTTTCAAGCATTTTCACCTTCTTGGATCAAGTTTGTTTGTCATTTAGCAGCTGTTCATATCAGTTTGTTTACCTTAGTTACATTAATGGCTTGGCTACATGTTTTGAAGCCAATAAATCAGCACAGAATTTTTCAAAGCAGAAATTCCCCTTCCATATTATTTTATTAAATTTATGAAACAATTCCTTTTCTAAACTATCAACTGTTTAGTTTACATTGTCTTGTGGGACAAAATCAAAACGCCTCAAGTAAGTACATTTACTGCCAAATACTACTACAGGAATTTATGCGCTGAAATTAAAATCTGCGAAAACTTTTTTTTAGCCCATCTTATTTCTTACCAACCACTTCCATCCACATAGATATGCAAATTTGATATTTCACAGTAGAAAATGTATTGTTTACATCAAGTGTTTCCCTCAAAGTTGCCACAGGTACTAGGGCATTCTCATGACAATTAGAAACTTTTTCTTCATTTTATTCAAAAGGAACACCGTAAAGGTCGAGGTAGAGGATCTGGACGGGGAAAAACTTCTGGGCGTGGTCATAAAGGACAGGGTCAAAGAGACACAAAACCCAGGCTTGGATTTGAAGGAGGAAATACACCGTTCTATATTCGGGTTCCTAAGCATGGTTTTAAAAATGTGTAAGTACGATCTTAAAGTCATTTTTTTTTAGTGCAAGTTTGTTGGGAAAATTGCAAATAATAGGTGATTTCCATGTTGCTATTTGCCCCTGATTCAAAACATGTTCTATAATATTTAGTAAGCCATTAGTTTTGACTTACCTAAAAATGATCAAAATATGAGTAAGAGTTATTTACTTTTCATTAGATGGGTTCTGAAGTAGGACTCGTTTTGGAATAGACTTTAGACCTGTATAAAATTGGAAATGACCGTCTGGGGATTTTGTCACAAGTACATGTATGCATATTTACCAACCTTTCTGGTTCACTGGCTTCAGGTTTCTATTGTGGGACTGCCATGATTTTCAAAGAAAACCCAACCATAATTGCAGATATCTGAAGACATTCTGAAGATTTCTGACTTCAGATGTTTTGAACATTTCCTGTTTTGTTAAACAATCCCATTGCCATTACTTTTCCCTTGAGAATTTAAAGAAGTGGACCATTATTTTCATGTCCTTTTTTTTTCTTACGTTGGTTCGACTCTACACAGTTTTTGTCGAAATTGTGTTATTTAAATAAGATTGTAATAGCTCTATAAGATTCTTTAGCTAGGTGCAAGAAATGAATTCCAATTATTGGTTTGTGGACATGAGCAAGCATGAGATTGACGTTTTCAACCTGCTGGCTCGAGATCTCACTCCTGAGATGT
This sequence comes from Orbicella faveolata, assembly GCF_042242905.1. NCBI lineage: Eukaryota > Metazoa > Cnidaria > Anthozoa > Scleractinia > Merulinidae > Orbicella > Orbicella faveolata. The sequence continues at coordinate 11,112,644 of NW_028301577.1, read as the reverse complement.
GAGAGTTGACAGGTATACCGTTATTACCTGTAGACGTCACCCATGAAGGCACTGAATGAGTCAGATATCAAGTTCACCAAGTTCAATCATAAATTATCACCCTTATTACACTTAGAATGTGTTTTGCTTTCAAAAACCTACAGGTACAAGAAGATCTATTCACCTTTAAACTTAAACCGGCTGCAGTTCTTTGTAGACAGTGGACGCATTAATCCCAAAGAACCAATCACGATGTTTCACCTTTGGAGATCTGGAGCAATCGCTGGGAGAATAAAGGATGGTGTTACGTTATTAGGAGGGGTAAGCTCTTCATCTTTTTTCATTACAATGAGTTTCACAAAACCCAGGTATGAGGGTCACAAGGTACGAGGGAAGGGTTTGCCAAGTTTCTGTTTCAAGCACAACTTTTAACAAACTTTGTGTGTCCCATATACTTTTCATGATAAATTTATTACAAATTCACAAATCCCGTTTGTCTTTTAGTTACTTTTCGTTCACCATGGACTTATTTTTGCCCTCATCATGTATAATAACATTATGCATAAACCCCTTTGCTACCCTCCTGTATGACTGTTTACTAGTGCTAAGAGCAGTGGTACAATCATATTTTTACAATAACTGCAGAAATTCTCGCAAGCTCATTGGCTAATTTTCATTGTCAGTATGTGGACAGACTCGTGAATTTCTAATTTATGCCATGCGGCAACAGGCGAGAACAGACAATTTGAGAATTTGTTAAGTTGTACCCCAGATTGAGAAGACCCAGTTTTATACCCTGCCTGGGGTCATTGTGTGGTGTTCTTGGGCAAGAGAATTTTCTCTGACAGTGCATCTCTCTACCTTAAGTAAAAATGGGTACTGCTAATGACTGCTGGGAGGTAACCTTGTATTGGATTAATATTGTATCCAGGGGGAGTACAAATTTTTCTAGTCCCTCTATACTGGTTACAAAAATAGGATATAAAGCCCTGGCCAAACGGATTCGCAAGTAGACGCTATTTGAAAACTTGGGTCTACTTGCGGTTCCATTTGGCCAGGCCTTGCTCTTGCGTTTATTTGCAATGACTTGCGCTCAGTTTGGTCGAGATGGAATTTGAATGCAAGTCAACGAAAGTTTTTCGCCGTTTGGCCATCCAACCCAAGTCAACACAAGTTGAGTGACGTCCATTCTCTGTTAAAGCAACCTATTAGCCAATGAAATACAGGCATGTAGCCTTGAAATGTTTTTCTTGCGTGTACTTGCGAGTACACTTGAGAGTCCATTAATGTTTGCCAAACAGCGCAAGTCTCCACCCAAGTTCAACTTGCGGCTACTTGCGACTTGCAAGTCCGTTTGGCCATGGCCGGCTTAAGCAGTGGCATGATGGGCCAGGGGGTTTGAACACAAACCTCTCTCCACGCAAAAGTAGATACGGTGACTGCTTTCTTGGGATTTGCTCATTCTTCCTGTCACACATGCTAAGGGTACCTACAATGGACTGACTTTTTTTTTTCTGGGGAGGGGAAGGGGGGGGGGGGGGGGGGAGGAAGAGCCACACCTTTACTCTTTAAGTTTTCATATCCAGGAATTGGAGTTTAGTGTCACGAGCCATCTCACTCCTCCAGTTCCATTAGAAGGCTGAACTGCGAATATCTTGTGACAATATACATGTATCATGCCACATGCCTTGAAACTATTAGTTCTTTGGGTAAATGACCCTCAATTTTCTCTGAGGGGAATTATTGGAAAACGAAACTCACTGTTGCTGTAGGGGCCAATCATGCTGTCCTTTGCTACCATCAATCAATACATTTTTCTGTGTACTCAAAATCTCCACATAACAGTTTACCATGTGAGCTCGAGATGGATTGTAATTACCAAAAACCAAAAAAATATTAACGTGTGCCATCCGTGACATGGCTACCTTAAATTAATGATAGCTTGCCTGTTTACTGAAACTGAACATGTTGCGTGACAGGGTATGACTTGGTTCCAGGCCAAACTTGATATCGAAGTTAGCAGAGCGTCGAAAACAGCCATAAAAGCCATCGAGCGACAGGGTGGAAAAATCACTTGTGGTTATTATAACAAACTGGGTCTACGCCTCTTACTCAAACCAGAGAAGTTTGAAGGGCGCAGGATCCCAAGAAGAGCTCGCCCACCCAGGAAGTTAATGGAATATTACACAAGCGTAGAAAACAGAGGCTATTTGGCAGATCCTGTTGAACTTGAAAATGCCAGACTACAAACTTACAAGCTTGAAAATGAAGTGGATTAGTGCTTAACATACATTGCTACTGTTTCAGTAGTGCTGTTTGGTCGATTACTCGAAAGTGATTAAAAGTTATTAAAGAAAATTGTGCAGTTTTGTCCAAAAAGTTAGCGTTTTCCTCTCTTTCGACCGCAAATTCTTTGGTTTAAAGAATTAAGTTTGGGGGTGGGGTGGTAGGGAGGTTGCGTTTTGCTAGAATGTTCAGTTTTCCATGCGTTGTAAACTTGTAATACTCATTCTGTACAGGAAGTGTCACACAGTCTTAAATGCCATCATGTGTCGGTGGTGCAAGGTTCATTATATTTATTATAAGAATTGTTTTTCTTACAATTTTTAGAATTATAAAGGGAAGAAGTATTTAGGCAAGCTGGTGTGATTAATGAATTTAATTACATGTGAATAGTGTGATAAAGTGTCCGGATTTGTATGTGTTTCTCGTATTATTCTCCATTGTTTCCCCGAAAGTCGTTACTTTCGAGCGTCCGTTCTTTCGCGGCTAATAACCATTAAGCTTAGTAGCTTCTTTTGGGATGTTTTTTCATTACGCAACGTATCGGTTCTCTAGTACGAGCTCGTCGCGGTGTGTAAACTCGTCTCTATATATATTTCCTTAGCGTTGTCTTAAATATTTACATATGAACTAAATCGCGTACTACAAAGGTCCTTGATCGTCAGTTCAAAATCTGATAAGTGTGTTAAACAACCCTAAGGTATCTTTTGCAATTTATGGACTGAAATAAAGTCAGCTAAGTAAGAGAGCGATTACGAACTATGCGGAACACAAAATAATTTCGACATGTCCTGTAATATTTCACAACCTTTTCCAAAACAACCCACATTGACAAGTTGCTTGACAGCTTTAATTTGTAGATCAAGCTTTGCCGATCACAGTTCTGAGAATCCTTGGCGTTCTGTTATAATTATTCCACGAAAGTAGACAAGAGGTCAGAATATATCTAATATCACTTCGTGATTGCTCAGTATTATCAGGTTAATAAAAGCCATATCCTGTTACAAGACTTCACTGTTGTTTTAAGGCGTTTTCAATTCCCAACCCATTTCGTGTTCGGCTTACAATCATGGATATAAAAACCTTGCTAAACAGTCTTCATGAAGAGGTATCCTGTTCTGTGTGTATGACCACATTCACAGATCCAAAACAGCTGCCATGTTTACACAGTTTTTGTCTTCACTGCTTGAACGGGATTCTACGAACGAGTGGCCGCCATGATGTCATAACCTGCCCAGAATGTAGAAGAGAGAGTAGAGTCCCTAGCAATGGAAACCTGAAGGATCTGCCGACCAACTTTCGCATCAACAGTCTCCTAGATGTGTTGGCAATCAAAGAGTGTAACACTACGGCAGTCAAATGTGGAAACTGCGACAAAAAGAGCTCCCAGAGTTTGTACTGCTTCCAGTGTTGTGCATTCTGGTGTGACGATTGTATCACTGGGCACAACATAATACGAGCTAATAAAGAACACCGGGTGCTGGCGATTAAAGACTTCCAAGATCAAGACATAGAGGAAGTGTTAAAAAGACCAGCGTTCTGTAGAAAGCCAGGACACGAAAAGAAAGAACTGGAATTCTTTTGTAAGATCTGTGAAGTTTCTGCTTGCAACGCTTGTGCCTTGACAGATCACGAAGGTCACGCCAAGATGTTTTTGGAAGAAGCCGTAAATGAACGCAAGTTACAAGTGAAATCTGCGATTGAATCTCAGAAAGAAAGAGTGCAAGTGAAGAAAAATGAAATCACTAAACTTGATGAAAAGTGTGCTAAAATTCAGGAACACGCCGCCAACGTGAAAAGAAGCGTGGAGCAGTTCGCCGAGACAATATTTCAAGTGATCGATGGGAAGAAGCAGGAGATCATTAACGAAGTTGAGAACCAGGCGAAAAAATCCCTTCAACGTCTTGAAACAAAAAAGAGCGAGATTGAAGATGAGGTGGAAATGTCCGAAGCAACACTGAACAAAGCTGAAACATTTCTGAAACGAAGCGGCAGCGCCGAAATCATGCAGCCGAACAAGCTTCTAAACAAAATATTTCAGGAGGAAGTTGGCCAAGAAAACTCAACCGGTCGTGACGGGGTAAACTTTCTCGTGTTTGATTTCGTGAAAAATCAAACTTTTCTCGAGAATGTAAACGCTGAAAACATTGGCTCCTTCAAACGCTTTCTTACTAGACCGCATCTGTCAACTGCCGATGGAAAAGGAATCGATGAAGCGTTTGTCGGTCTTGAAGCAGAGTTTGTTTTGACAACAAGAAATGCTGAAGCAGAACAATATTATGACGAGCGTGACTGTGTAACAGTGGAAATCAGAAATCATCAAAGCCATGTTTGTGCAACTAAAGCACGAGTCCGAGATAACAAAGATGGCAACTACAAAGTCAGCTATCTTGCCAAAGAAACTGGACAATTTGAATTATCAGTGAAGGTGAATGAAGAATATGTCCGTGGCAGCCCCTTTGCTGTGGAGGTCAAACCCAGGCAGTTCAGACCTGTTTTTTCATTTGGACAGCGAGGCTCAGCTCCTGGAAAGCTACGGGATCCCTGGGGAGTAGCAGTGAATGAACGTAATGAAATTGCAGTGACTGATAAGGGTAACAACAGAATTCAGGTATTTAGTAGTGATGGAACTTACTTAAGATCGTTTGGTAGGTTTGGTGATAAACAGGGAGAATTAAACTTTCCTGCTGGGATAGCTTTTGATATAAAGAATGAGAGTATTTTAGTGGTGCAAGGTTTAAACCACCGCGTTCAATTGTTCAGTGAGCAGGGTGAGCACCTGAACCAATTTGGTGGCAAAGGAAATCTTGATCACCTGCTAAGGAATCCACATGGCTTGTCTGTTGACTGTGACGGAAATATTATTGTTGCAGATTCAAGTAACAAACTAGTTAAGATCTTTTCTCAAAGCGGCCAGCTTTTGCACAAAATTGGCGGGGACGGCTCTTTTACCTTTCCCATCCACTGTGTCCAATATGACAAATATCTTATAGTGTCAGACAGTAATAACCATTGTATCAAAGTGCACGATAGAGATGGCAATTTTCAGTATAAATTTGGAAAGAAGGGAGAGGGGGGCGGGGAGTTCAATGAACCTTGTTGCTTGTCAATTAACAAGGCAGGACACCTGATGGTTTGTGATGCAATGAATCACAGAGTTCAGGTGTTTGAACTGAATGGAAAGTTTATCACAAAGTTTGGAACAAAAGGCAGCGGTATAGGAGAGTTTAATCGCCCAGTCTCTACAGCAGTTCTCAGTGATGGTAGGATAGTTGTGACTGATTCTGATAATAATCGAATCCAGATTTTTCAGTAGAAATGATATATACTCACCTATGAGATAATATGAATAACTTATGTCATGATTCAGATTTCTTTCATTTGATGATACTAAGAACATGTTTTAATGAATATTTCTGACCATGTTAATTGCCTTGCTAGAGGCAATATTAGTCTTGATTAAACAAGTTTGGTTTTAATTGATTATCTTGTTAGACTTGGGTCTGAATATTAACTTAAGGAAGTAAAATGTTGGTATTTACGTTTTAAATTACATCCAGAACCTCTCCGTTGAGTAGAAATACAGTTGATAAATATAATGAAATGTTGATTTCATTTCATAGTTTTAGTTTCACATGTAGAGTAAACTGAGTTACAAAAAAAAAAGGCTAGGGGACTAAAAAATCTTGAATTATTTTGTCACCGAGGTACAATGTAGCTTAAAAGATTAAATTGTTAATGTTATTGGTAGCTTAAAAGATTAGCTTGTAAATAGTAGTTTGTTCTGAATTACCTTTTCCACAAGAAGTTTACATTTTGTATTGCTGTAATTAAACACTGCAGTTTTATGCATTGTATTACATTTGTCCGATTACGTGACAACTTAGCTGCTATTATATACACATTTGTAACGTCTGATAAGACAAGTTTTATAATAAATATTTTTATTCAACATTTTGGTGAGAGTTAATAATGACACATAGCATTGTGGTAGGGGTTTGGTGTGCAACAACTTAGTTGAATAATTTTGATTCCTGAATTTCTTCGCCTTATATCGAGCCCAATATAAAAAGGAAACCCAGGTTTAACTAACGATATAGTCTTGAACGTGAACTTTATAGCTTCCATCCTTAAAATTTTAATACAATATGAACTTATTACAATTTTTGTGAGTAACAAGCTTTAAAATCAAAAGCGACGAGGAGTATAGAAAAGCAGAAATGCTTGAGGTATTAAATAGACCCGCCTATCAATGGCTTGCATTTTTAATGGCTTTACTGTTGTTTCACATTTCAATTGGATTATATTCTTTTAGGTAATTATCAGTAAAATGTGTTGAAAAGAACTCTAGTAGAACGAACCCCCTTTATAAAGGACAACTACGAAATTCATTGCATCGAGGTTCAACTGAGCTCCTACTGTAAAATGGATTTGAGCTGAATTATTTTCAGTAAAAAAGCGTTCAATTTTTACCTTCTTATTCACTTCCTCTCCGCGTACTTTCCTATAGTCTGATGCTTACTTGAACCATGTAAGCGATGTACTTCCAAAATATGGTGCTTTCGATTCAATTTGTTTCCTCATAATTGTTTTGACTGGCTTCACAAATGTCACGCTTACTCTTGTTATTTCTTACTCTTATGTCACGTTTTTGTAGTACCATACACTCATGTCACGCACTAGCTATATTCACTTACTTGCATGTCACGTCTTATAATACCACACACTTACTTACGCTTTTTTCCATTCCTATGTCATGTCAATCTCATGCATTAATGCCAATTTAATAGTAACTAAGCGGCGAAGGCACCGCAAACCACCTCTCCACTTCACCTGAATATACCCATTCGCAGGCATGCAAATACGTTTCTGAGTTAATCATGGATAGGGACGTGATATGGTTAACACTTACACCAGCTTTTCAGTGTTACGTGCACAGATGCTTTCCACGTGCTATATAACCTGGCTTACGCAAAAAAAAAATGTAAGCACAACGGACTTCTTTACGGTCGAGCTCGACTTTTAGTCATTAAAACGGATTTATTGGACATCAAACAAAGGCTAGGAATATCAAGAAGTCATTCTGTGAGAGATAAATCGACTGTGTCAAATGTTTGCATCTTTCGAGTATTAACTAAGCGGTAGCGGCCAAATTTTACCGGAAGTCACTATCGAGAGCCGAGCGACTACACTAAAATCGTTTAAATTATTATCCCGTTAATCGCGGAACATGCAAAGTCCACAATCTTCTTTATTCATTTCAGGTCAGTAATTATCATGTATTCTTACACTCCGCATGCCACTGCTGGCCCTTGATTGGTCAGTTTGAATAGCAGGTTCCACGTTCAACCTCCGCCAATTCGATACAAAACCTATCACCGATGCCGCGTTACCAACTTGGTCAGATCTGTTTTCCATTTCTCACTCGTTCACTGTGATCTCTCATTTCAATTTTTTTTGGTTTTACTTTGACGCCTAAGGGAGAAAGGAGAGGGCAGGGCACCCAAAAAAGTTCTATATGGGGAGGCTACTTTTCGAGTTCCCAAACTGTTTCACCGTTTAAAAAACAATTATTGGACTATCGACAGAGAAGCAGTAACCCTTTGTTATCCTTCAACAGAAAATACCCCCAACATAAAAGTAATACGGAGCCTCCCAATCAAATCAGCAACAGAAATCTCTGAAGCAGTAAAAGTGCAACCGAAACAACAAATACCAAGAGTTGGACGTTTTAAATGAGACAAATATTTTATTGCATTTTACGTCTACAGTAAGATTTGGGGGACTTTTTTTCGCGTTAGTTTTTTTCCTAGTTTTTATTTTACTTTTTTCTGTTGTATAGGGGGTGCGGCGGTGAGGGGTTTATAAAATGTAACGGTGGATTAGGTCACTTGATGTGTTAAGACCAATCGGAAATCACAAAATATTTATAGATAACTGATAATTCATCTTCAAAAATATTGACTCGCAGACTTTTGCATGGCTCTGGAAACTTTTGTCACACAACCATGGACGTCAAAAAATGTTACATCATTGGAAAGCACCTTTGAACCTCTTTAATAGACACTACAGGAGCAGAGCTGCGTGTCCGTTCTAAGATGTCCGGGAACAAGTTGGACCGTCCTTCGTTGAGACTGAGGACCTCATGGTCAGCGCGCTGGAATCCGGATCAAGTGTTCCGGATTCGAGCCCTGAGCGGGATCATCGTGTTGTGTACTTTACTTTCACACTGTCTTTCCCCACCCAGATGTATAAATGGCTATCGGCAAATTTAATGGAGAGGAAACCAAATTGCCCATACAGGAGGGAAAAGGAGACTCCAGGGGGCAAAAAACATAACATTTGAAGAGTGTCATCCGAAAATTTTTGAATAAAAATGGCATTTTCCGCATGCATTTTATCCTTAAAATTATTGCAGTGACAATTGTAGTCAATGAGACTGCATTGGGACAAGCTGATTTTCCCAGAATTGTCTTCTTTGCTATGTATGCCCAATGGTAAATTAATTAATAAGTCGCGTTTTAGTAAGCCAGTCGAACAGTCAGTCAGTCAGACAGTCAGTCGCTCGGTCAGTCAATCAGTCAATGAGTCAATAAATTATTACAAACAGTGACATTGACGCTTTTGGGCACTCTAGTCAAACAGGCTTTAATTTTTTATCCAAGTCACTGACTAGCCGCAAAACCATAGCGACAAAGCAGTGAGGAGCGCCGGATCTGTGAATGGAAATAGAAATAGTTGTAGGCAGGAGTCATAATCGGGATGTAGGCCAATTTCGCTAAGCTACAGGGGGTGCCGGGGGGGGGGGGTATTCCCATGAGGACAGGAGTGCTCGTCAGAAATTTTGAAAAGAACCCCCAAGAGGTACCCAGATCCTGTTTTGTGGGTGTGGCTTGAAATTTGTTTCACCCCTAAGACGTACGTACCAATTCCAAAACAACACATTATCTCCTTCTGTCATATATTTTTTCTTTCTTTCTTTCTTTCTTTCTTTTCTTTTTTTTTTTTTTTGGCGCAATACCTTAAAAGATACCGTAAAAGCTCCCGCTGTGGAGCTTTTGAGGCTGAACACCCTAAGAAGAAGCAAAACCGCTTTGTAACCCCTAAAAGGTACGACGAGATATGGGACTCCCCCGGGGTGAGTGCTGCGCGTTGGCTTGCGATTTTTCACATTCAGAGCGAGAGGGTAGACGAAAATTGTGATCTTTGAATAAACTTGTGAATTTCGGTCGGATCTGCTGAGTCTTGGCAGTACAGTTTTCAACTTTCGACAAGTGATAGTTCGTGACAATCATGTCAGGCCCCGTTCATGCTTCGCCGGAGGAACTTGAAAACGGAGGCATCAAATGTTTTACGTTCACACTACGCCGGAGGAATTTGAAAATACAAGAATCATTGACCATATTGGATTTGTGTTTGAGGAAAGCCCGGTCAGGGAAATCACATGATTATCGTGAAGCCATGGTTTTCGAAAAGCACCGTTTTCAAAAAGTTTTCTTCCACACGAAAACAAAAAGCAGGCGTTCTAAAATTCCTCCGTTACGTTATTGTGACGGATTAGTGTAGACGGAAGGCCTAACCGAAGAAAAACTAAAGCTGTGTTTTCAAATTTCTCCGGCGTCGTGTGAACGGGCTGTCTTATTGTAACATTCTTTAGAATAACGCAACGTTTATGTAAAGCAACTGTACGCGCCATCTACTAGCGTACATAATTAACCATTTGATTTACATCATTTGAAATTCAAAAATTAAACGAGACTTGCTTTTTGGTTGAAGTTGGATTGGAATTCTATCCATCACCACGCACTAAGGGACTGCATGAGATAACATCGCGCCTGCGCAAACTCAAATTTTAAAGCACTTACCATGTGTTCAGTGGAGACACTCCCAGTGAAATAAGGAGGAGGGATTGAAGTGATAAGGTATGTAATCTCTCAATGCCTAAAAAAGCCCACTAACCATTGCAAGCCAGTTCCTTTTCACGCTTTTCGCTTTTATATTTCTAACTCTGTGGTAAAATAAGGCAGCGTGACAGTGTGGGTAGGGCACTGGACTTGAAATCCGGAGGTCGTGGGTTCAAGTCCCGCCCTGACTACTAAGCTGGTGTTGTTTCGCGGTAGACCTCAGTTCAACTCCTCGGCCGCGTTTGTAAATAGCCAACTGGTCTGCCTCTTGTCAGTTGAGATTTTTAACCTCGTCACGTTCATTTGCATCATTTGTTTCATCATTTATTTCCATTGGCCCTGAAAAGCCCCATTTGGGGAGTGGTCGATGAAGATATTTATATTTTTGTTTTAATCTTAAGCAACAGGTTTTGTTGCTGTTGTTGCTGTCGGTGACGCCGTTCGTTGACTCAGATATTTTGCGTCTTTTGTTTACATTTGCATGAAAGGTTGCGCGGGAATAACCTGGGCATAACGATCAAATTTTAGGCTGAATGTTCACTCAATAGTATATTAGAGGACAGTGTTTTATCGTTTTTTTTTCAAATTTGAACCTAAAAAAGTGGCCAGGCTTCGCCTGAAATTTTTAGCTCTTCCTCAGCACGGCTTCAAATTTCTTTCTACGCCTCTATATAGATCTAGAGGGAAAAAAAGAAACACACTGGATTTGCAAGCACTTACTGTACAGTTCCTGTGTTTTCAGTCGAAAGAGCATTACACTCAGCTGTGAGACAATTGCACTCACTGTTCAATCTCTGAGAACTGAGATTCCCCCGTCTGTGATCAGTACGAAAGCCAAGGAAGGACTTCCGACTTCGCACTTCCGACTTCCGACTTCCGACTTCTGACTTCTGAGTTCCGACTTCCAACTTCCGACTTCCGACTTCGCACTTCCGACTTCCGGCTGCCAACTTTCGACTTCCGACTCCCGACTTCCGACTTCCGACTTCCGACTATCGACTTCCGACTTCTGACTTCTGAGTTCCGACTTCCGACTTCCGACCTCTGACTTCTGAGTTCCGACTTCCGACTTCCGATTTTCGACTTCCGACTTCCGACTTCCGACTTCTGACTTCTGAGTTCCGACTTCCGACTTCCGACTTCCTACTTCCTACTTCAAACTTTAAAATTTAAAGGACTAATTTTCGACGTACAAGTTATTTACCTGGAGATCGAGTCCATTTTAATCAAATCAGAATCGTGTAGACTCTTATTCTTAGGCATCGTAGCTTGATTAAGAATGAGTTTGAATACAATGTTTATCACCGCTGTTTGTGTTATATTCTTAGCCAAATCAGACGTCAGGTTTCGGGTCAGATTTCAATATTTGTATTATTATGTCTCGGTAAGTTAGTGTTAACTTAGTTCGTATTTGGGGTCAAATTATTGCCTTAAACCAAACAATTCCAGCTGAAGTGAACACGAGATATCCGAAATTTATGCCCCTGAGCGAGATGATGAGCATCCCCGTCTCTTTCAAAAAGGAGTTCCTCTCCACCCCGAACACTATTTCTGAGGTAATGTAACGCAATACGCAGTTAAGAATTCATAATTCTGTTGTTTAAAAGAGCTCGGTCACGCGGTGAGACTATTCACTAAGCAATCGCTCTTCATAAGAATAGACTATTCACAAGACTATTCACTTTGAAATCATATCTGTCAAAATTCAATTGTTTTTCACTGCCACCCAATGAGAAACAGATCGCACAACGAGATATGTTGTTATTATTTACATCATAAGCCGACGGACCATTATATTCTTAAAAGGGGGAGGTGGGGGTCGGAAGTCGGATGTCTGAAGTCGGAAGTCGGAAGTCGGAACTCAGAAGTCCGAAGTCGCAGCACAGAAGTCGGAGGTCGGAAATCGGAAGTCCCTCCTCGGCTTTCGTAATGGTCGAACCCTGCTGCAAACTGGCTTTATTGAACCCTACAAGGCAGCCTGATCTACGAAAGCCGAGGAGGGACTTCCGACTTCCGACTTCCGCTTTCCGACTTCCGACTTCCGACTTCCGACTTCCGATCCCCACCTCCCCCTTTTAAGAATATAATGGTCCGTCGGCTTATGATGTAAATAATAACAACATATCTCGTTGTGCGATCTGTTTCTCATTGGGTGGCAGTGAAAAACAATTGAATTTTGACAGATATGATTTCAAAGTGAATAGTCTATTCTTGTGAATAGCGATTGCTTAGTGAATAGTCTCACCGCGTGACCGAGCTCTTTTAAACAACAGAATTATGAATTCTTAACTGCGTATTGCGTTACATTACCTCAGAAATAGTGTTCGGGGTGGAGAGGAACTCCCTTTTGAAAGAGACGGGGATGCTCATCATCTCGCTCAGGGGCATAAATTTCGGATATCTCGTGTTCACTTCAGCTGGAATTGTTTGGTTTAAGGCAATAATTTGACCCCAAATACGAACTAAGTTAACACTAACTTACCGAGACATAATAATACAAATATTGAAATCTGACCCGAAACCTGACGTCTGATTTGGCTAAGAATATAACACAAACAGCGGTGATAAACATTGTATTCAAACTCATTCTTAATCAAGCTACGATGCCTAAGAATAAGAGTCTATACGATTCTGATTTGATTAAAATGGACTCGATCTCCAGGTAAATAACTTGTACGTCGAAAATCAGTCCTTTAAATTTTAAAGCTGGAAGTCGGAAGTCGGAAGTTGGAAGTCAGAAGTCAGAAGTCGGAAGTCGGAAGTCGGAAGTCGAAAATCGGAAGTCGCAAGTCGGAAGTCGGAACTCAGAAGTCAGAAGTCGGAAGTCGGAAGTCGGAAGTCGGAACTCAGAAGTCAGAAGTCGGAAGTCGATAGTCGGAAGTCAGAAGTCGGAAGTCAGAAGTCGGAAGTCGGAAGTCGGAAGTCGAAACTTGGAAGTCGGAACTCAGAAGTCAGATGTCGGAAGACGGAAGTTGGAAGTAGGAACTCAGAAGTCAGAAGTCGGAAGTCGGAAGTCGGAAGTCCCTCCTTGGCTCTCGTAGTGAGAGAGTGTCCCCAATAGGGTTCTTCAATCCCGCCATCCCGACCGGAATTTTACCTCAATCCCGTAATCCCGACGGTTTCTATCGGTTAATCCCGATCCCGGTCATATTTTCCGAAGTCCTTACCTCAACAGAAAAGATCCTCGAAGTCTAGGTCCTGATTCCCTCCCAACAGACCTAAGCACTGACTATTAGGTTCAATTAGCTGTATCTCTCTGCACTAAAACGATTATCTCGTTTATATGTTTTTCATGTCTAGTTTTAAATGAGTTGTGTCAGTGATTCAGTCATTTTTATGATCTTTTATAGCTCGTTTCTTTTCTTTTCATTTTTTCTTTTTCTTTTCTATTTTGCCTGTTTTGTTTTGCAACCCCTATCTTCCGGATCACTGCGATCACTGCGATCCCTGAAAGACTTGTCTGTTGGGGATGATAGCAATCAAAGAGAAGCATCATAAGCATATATCAGAGCATGCCACTGTAAACTCACAGTTCACCACACATAATGAGAAGTCACTGTCAATCGCAACTCAGAGGACAGTTTTCTCATGGACAATTTTTCAGCCATTGCAACAATCATCTGGAAATTGTACCATATCGAGTATGTTTTTGCTTAACAGAGTCCTGAAACTTATACTCTTTTCAAGCCTGGTTTAACCTGTACTGCATGTTTCGGCTCAAAAGGATAATTTTTTTATCACCAATGACCGAAGCATTTTACAGAAGGTTGTATGGAGTTATATAAAATTTGAATGATAACTATTTCTATTTTTTTCCTTTAAAAATTTACTGTAAAGTTTTGAAACCTGTCTAAGCAGCGTCCTTTTTTATGTCGTCCTGGTGCTTCTGTAAGGACTGTCAGCCATTTGTGAACAGTGAGAGATTTCGGTTTTTAGTACATCCATTTTGAAATCACCGGTTATCCTTGAAATCTGATTGGCTCTCATCAGCAGAGTGATTTATTCACAAATCACACTTGACTGTCTATTTTTTGCTCAACAGTGTAAACTGCATCTTCTTCCTGGCCAATGAGAATGGAATACTAAAACAAAACAATCAGATTTCAAGGCTTTTTCAAAATAACCAATCACATTGCAGTAAAATGAAAGGAAAAAAGCCATTGTTTGGCAAATTTTGGTACTGACCAAAATCTTGTAGTTCTTGTATTTCGGCTATTAAATTCTGCAATTTTAAAACGGATGTAATAAAGTGGCAACTGAACTGAGTGGCGTGCAATTTTGGTCTGAAATCATTATTGTGATTTGAAATCGAACCCGCTGTTGCACACTGTTTGGCCATGGCTTAAGCAGTGGCATGATGGGCCAGGAGGTTTGGACACAAACCTCTCTCCACGCAAAAGTAGATACGGTGCCTGCTTTCTTGGGATTTGCTCATACATCCTGTCACACATGCTAAGAGTACCTAGAATGAGCTGGCATTTTTTTTTCTGGGGGGGGGGGGGGGGGAAGAAGAGCCACACCTTTACTCTATTCATACTCCAGGAATTGGAGTTTAGCGTCATAACTAATGAGCCATCTCACTCCTCCAATCCCATTAGAAGATTGAACTACGAATATCTTGTGACAATATACATGTATCAGGCCATGTGCCTTGGAACTATTAGTTCCTTGGGGAAATGACCCTCAATCTTCTCTGAGGCGAATTTTTGGAAAACAAAACTCACTGTTGCTCTAGGGACCAATCATGCTGTCGTTAGCTGCCATGAATCCAGATATTTTTCTGTGTACTCAAAACCTCAAAATAACAGTTTACCATCTAAGTTTGATGTGAATTTAAATTAACAAAAAAGATATTATTATTAGTATTAACGTGTGCCATCCGTGACATAGCTACCTTAAAGTAATAATAGCATGCCTGTGTCCTGAAATTGAACATGTTTCGTAACAGGGTACGACTTGGTTCCGGGCCAAACTTGATATCGAAGTTAGCATAGCGTTGAAAACAGCCATAAAAGCCATCGAACGACAGGGTGGAAAAATCACTTGTGGTTATTATAACAAACTGGGTCTACGCCTCTTACTCAAACCAGAGAAGTCATTGAGAAGTTTGAAGGGCGCAAGATCCCAAGAAGAGCTCGTCCACCCAGGAAGTTAATGGAATATTACACAAGCGTAGAAAACAGAGGCTATTTGGCAGATCCTGTTGAACTTGAAAATGCCAGACTACAAACTTACAAGCTTAAAAATGAAGTGGATTAGTGCTTAGCATACTTTGCCACTGTTTAAGTATAAGTAATGCTGTGTTTAAAATGTGTTTGGTCGACTACTCTAAAGTGATTAAAAGTTGTTAAAAAAAAATTGTGTAGTTTTGTACCAAAAATTAGCGTTTTCCTCTCTTTTGACCGCAAATTCTCTGGTTTAGAGAATTAAATTGGGGGTGGGGTGGTAGGGAGGGTGCGTTTTAGTAGAATGTTCAGTTTTCCATGCGTTGTGATACTCGTTTTATTCTGGAGGTGTCATACAGTCTTAAATGCCATTATGTGTCTGTAGTGTAACGTTCATTATATTTATTATAAGAATTGTTTTCTTACAATTTTTAGGATGTTTGTAAAGGGAAGAAGTTCAAAGCCTAGCTGGCGTGATTGATGAATTTAACTACAAGTGAATAGCGTGACCAACTGTTCAGATTTGTATATGTTACACGTATCATTCTCCATTGTTTCCCCGAAAATTCATCTGAAGTCGTTACTCTTGGGGCGTCCGTTCTTTCGCGGTTGATAATCATTAAGCTTAGTAGCTTCCTTTGGGAGGTCTTTGATTCCGCAACGTAACTGGTTTTTTATTAGGATCTCGTTCCGGTATGTAAACTCGTCTCTCTATATATTTCCTTAGTGTTGTCTTAAACATTTACATATGAACTTGGTCGCGTACTACAAAGGTCCTTGATTGTTCAAAATCTGATAAGCCTGTCCTTAAACAACCCTAAGGCATCTTTTGCAATTTATTGGCTAAAATAAAGTCAGCTAAGCGCAAGAGCGATTACGAACTATGCGAAACACAAAATAATTTCGCAGATATGTCCTGTAATATTTCAAAACCTTTTCCAAAACAACCCACATTTACAAGTTGCATGACACCTTTAATTTGAACGTCAAGCTTTGCTGATCACAGTTCTAAGAATCCATGGCGTTCTGTTATAGTTATTCTACGAAAGCAAACAAGAAGTCAAAACGTTTCTAATATCACTTCGTGATTGGTCAGTATTATCAGGTTAATAAAAGCCATACATATACCCGATCACAAGACTTCACTGTTTGTGTCCCAACCCATTTCGTGTTCCGCTTACAATCATGGATATAAAAACCTTGCTAAACAATCTTCATGAAGAAGTATCCTGTTCTGTGTGCATGACCACATTCACTGATCCAAAACAGCTGCCATGTTTACACAGCTTCTGCCTTCACTGCTTGGAAGACATTCTACGAACGAGTGGCCGCCATGATATCATAACCTGCCCAGAATGTAGAAGAGAGAGTAGAGTCCCTAGCAGTGGACACTTAAAGGATCTGCCGACCAACTTTCGCATCAACAGTCTCCTAGATGTGTTGGCAATCAAAGAGTGTAATACTACGGCAGTCAAATGTGGAAATTGCGACAAAAAGAGTTCCCAGAGTTTGTACTGCTTCCAGTGTTGTGCATTCTGGTGTGACGACTGTATTACTGGGCACAACATAATCCGAGCTAATAAAGAACACCGCGTGTTGGCGATTAAAGACTTCCAAGATCAAGACATCGAGGAAGTGTTGAAACGACCAGCATTCTGTAGAAAGCCAGGACACGAAAAGAAAGAACTGGAATTCTTATGTAAGATCTGTGAAGTTCCCATATGCAATTCTTGCGCCTTGACAGATCACGAAGGTCACGCCAAGATGCTTTTGGAAGAAGCTGCAAATGAACGTAAGTTACAAGTGAAATCTGCGATTGAATCTCAGAAAGAAAAAGTGAAAATGAAGAAGAATGAAATCACCAAACTTGATGAAAACTGTGTTAAAATTCAAGAACACGCCGCCAGTGTGAAAAGAAGAGTGGAGCAGTTCGTCGAGACAATATTTCGAGTGATCGATGCAAAGAAGCAGGTGATTATTAATGAAGTTGAGAACCAGGCAAAAAAATCCCTCCAACGTCTTAAAACTAAAAAGAGCGAGATTGAAGATGACGTGAGCATGACCGAGGCAACAGTAGACAAAGCTGAAACACTTTTGAAACGAAACGCAAACGCCGAAATCATGCAGCCAAACCAGTTTCTAAACAAAATATTTCAGGAGGAAGTTGGCCAAGAAAACTCAGCCGATCGTGACGGGGTAAACTTTCTTGAGTTTGATTTCGTGAAAAATCAAACGTTACTCGAGAATATTAACACTGAAAATGTTGGCTCCTTCAAACCCGTACTTTCCAAGACCAAACCGCATCTGTCAATTGTCTACGGAAAAGGAGTAAATGAAGCGTTTGTCGGACTTGAAGCAGAGTTTGTTTTGACAACAAGAAATGCTGAAGGAGAACAACGTTATGACGAACGTGACTGTGTAACAGTGGCAATCAGCAATCATCAAAGCCATGATTGTGCAACGAAAGCACGAGTCCAAGATAACAACGATGGCAACTACAAAGTCAGCTATCTTTCCAAAGAAACTGGACAATTTGATTTAACAGTGAAAGTGAATGAAGAATATATCCGTGGCAACCCCTTTGCTGTGGAGGTCAAACCCAGACAGTTCAAACCTGTTTTATCGTTTGGACAAGAAGGCTCAGCTGTTGGAATGCTAAGACAGCCCTGGGGAGTAGCAGTGAATGAACGTAATGAAATTGCAGTGACTGATCATGGTAACAACAGGATTCAGGTATTTAGTAGTGATGGAACTTTCTTAAGATCGTTTGGTAGGAAGGGTGATAAACAGGGAGAATTTGGCTTTCCGAGCGGGATAGCTTTTGATAAGCATATTTTAGTGGCGGACTGTAGAAACCACCGAGTTCAATTGTTCAGTGAGCAGGGTGAGCACCTGAACCAGTTTGGTGGCAAAGGAAATGTTGATCAACAGCTAATGAATCCACATGGAGTGTCTGTTAACTGTGACGGAAATATTATTGTTGCAGATTCAGGTAACAAACTAGTTAAGATCTTTTCTCAAGGCGGCCAGCTTTTACGGAAACTTGGCGGGGACGGCTCTTTTACCTTTCCCCATCACTGTGTCCAATATGACAAATATCTTATAGTGTCAGACAGTCATGAACATAGTATCAAAGTGCACGATAGGGATGGAAATTTCTTGTATAAATTTGGAAAGCAGGGTGGGGGGGACGGGGAGTTCAATGCTCCTCGTTGCTTGTCCGTCAGCAAGGTAGGACACCTGATGGTCTGTGATACATTGAATCACAGAGTTCAGGTGTTTAAACTGAGTGGGAATTTTGTAGGAAAATTTGGAAGAAAAGGCAGCGGGACAGGAGAGTTTCATTACCCATTCTCTACAGCATTTCTTAGTGATGGTAGGATAGTTGTGACTGATTTCAATAATAATCGCATCCAGATTTTTGAGTAGAAATGATATATACTCACCTATGACATAATTCGAATAAATTACGTTATGTTTCACATTTCTCTCATTATTTTTATAATGCTAAGAAAATGATTTACAAATCGAAAATATTTCTGACCAGGTTAAGCGACCATAGTCATGGGTAAACAAGTTTGGTCTTAATTGGTTGTTAGACTTGGGTCTGGATGGTAAGTTCAGGAAGTAAAATGTTGTATTTTGCGATTAAACCACATTCAGAACCTCTCCCTTGAATAGAAATACAGTTATTCAAATGTAACAATATGGTTGATTATATTTGATAGTCTGTGTTTCACATGTAGAATAAACTGAGTTAAATGGTATTGTTTGTTTACAAAACATTTTGTAGTTAGTAGTTTACACTTTTATATTGCTGTAAGAAAACGACAGTGGCCTGTGTAACAGGAAGCGTTGTCACCGAGGTAGCTTAAAAGATTAGCTTGTAAATTGTAGTTTGTTCTGAATTAACTCTTCCAAAAGAAGTTTACACTTTGTATTGCTGTAATTAAACACTGCAGTACTGTGCATTGTGTTACATTTGTCCGATTACGTGACAACTTAGCTGCTATTATAGACACATTTGTAACGTCTGATAAGAGAAGTGTTTTTTTTAATAAATGTTTTTATTCAACGTTTTTGTGAGAGTTAATGGTGACACATAGCACTGTGGTAGGGGTTTGGTGTGCAACAGCATACTTGAATAATTTTGATTCGTGAATTTCTGTGGAACTTCGCCTC
Source organism: Orbicella faveolata (assembly GCF_042242905.1). Taxonomy (NCBI): domain Eukaryota; kingdom Metazoa; phylum Cnidaria; class Anthozoa; order Scleractinia; family Merulinidae; genus Orbicella; species Orbicella faveolata. The sequence continues at coordinate 11,093,131 of NW_028301577.1, read as the reverse complement.
ATGATATCGAGCCCAATGTATAAAGAAAACCCGGGTGTAACGAAGGATATAGTCTTGAACGTGAACTTAATAGCTTCCATCCTTTTAATTTTAATACAATATGAACTTGTTACAATTTTTTTCCGAGTAGCAAGCTTTAAAATCAAACGCGACGAGGAGTATAGAAAAGCAGAAACGCTTGAGGTACAGTAGACCCGCCTTTCAATGGCTTGCATTTTCAATGGCTTTACTGTTGTTTCACATTTCAATTGAATTATATTCTTTTAGGTAATTATTAGAAAAATGTTTTGAAAAGAACTCTAGTAGAACGAACCCCTGTTCAAAGAACAACTTGGTAATTCATTGCATCGAGGTTCCACTGAACTCCTCTCCTATCTCCCACTGTAAAATCCAGGTGATCTGGTGACGTCATTGCGCGAGACTGGAGAGAAAATTTTATTGCCGTATCCCATAAGGCAGCCCACGCCTAGTCGTGAGTTTGCATTTGAATGATGGCGGTCACTGGCAAAGCGAGTGTTGATGCTTTTCACAATTATTTTGTCTTGTCTTATACCACGCTTGAAACTCGGAATTGTGCTGTAAATATGAGAAGTGTTGATTTGGACAGTTGGGAAGTCTCTTTCGACGGTGAATCTTTTCTATACTTGGATGGAAGCGATTTGAATACTTGAATCGCACATCATGCAGCGCTGGCGCATCGCATTGTAAGCTTGAAACTCACTTGGTGTTTTATTTCAATTTGCTTTTAATAGTGTACTTTCTATACAGTATTAAAGGTACCGTATTCCATCGATCTCTAGTTTGCTTTTATTTAGTCTTTCATTTTATTATTATCGTATGTCGGCCACAACACTAGTTCGGTCGACCATTCGATCAACCGCTCTCCAACTCAGTAAAGAAAAAAAATTAATAATCTGAATGGCACACGCCAAGAATTGCTAGAAAAGATTGGCCCGACCTTTAATAAATTTGGAGAGGTAGCTGTGGGCTATGCTGACATTGAGAATTACATTACACTATTTCTTATTCAGTCAGGTGTACAGAGTGCAGTTACAACACCAACCAACAGCATCATGATGGTTTCCCATGGCTGAAATGGTCACGCCATTTCACAGGGGAGAAAAGTGTCAGAGTGAAAATCATTGAGCCTTATAATTTACTGAGCACAGTGTAACAGTTGCTCTTTCGTTGGGAAATGACGACTATGACACTGTCCAAAAATGCGCAGGGGCAGTTTATGAACAGCTTACACAACTTCAAACAATCAAATGTGCACTAACCTATTGACGCCCGAATGAAATTGCCCCCGACCCACCCCTAAACCATATGCGGAGTAACCACAGACACAAGATCAGGTTTCAAGACATTGTTTATTTCAACAAATGAAGGGTCGAAATATTAAAAAATAGTAATAAAAAGAACTCAGCCTGATGTACAAAACTGGCGAGGAAACAAGAAATTATATCATTTCCTTACCGCACGGCAAAATGTCTCACAGAAGCAGAGAAAATTGACTTTGCGAAAATGAGTTAATTATTGACGTTGGGGGACAAAACGAAACCAAATACAACCGAATTTCATCCTTGCAACGGCTAACATTTGAGAAAACAACAAAAAATAAAAGCAAAGAACTCTTGTAAAATCAATCTGAAAACAAGAAATCGAGTAATTTCTTCGCCGCGCGACGAAAATATGACGGCGCTGGAAAGAAAGATGAAAGTCGTAAATCAAAAAGACGACAAAAACAAGCCAATCATTTTGAGATCAGTCGTATTTCAACTGTGTTACTTAGTGGCCATTTCGGTTCTTTTCCCAGCTTTTCTGTAGTAGCTTAATAAGACGCGGAAATATTTGAACGAAGCGAATAAACAAAATAAACAAAGCGCCTGGAGGTCGCCGTAAATTAAATATGCAGAAATCCAGCGTGCAAGTTACTGTTCACTTTTAAAACCTAAAATTCCCAAATACAGGGAACCAAATGAAAGAAATGCGAAAGGAAGGTCAATAACAATAGATTTTCATTCACGCTGAGGCGAAGAAACCTAGTTAAAAGCAAAAAATTGTTCAAAATTTTGCACAAGTGCTTCGCTGCATGCATGACCACATGTGCAAATTATTCTCATTTACGCTAACACAAAAGCTTGAGTTTTTACCGACCGCTTTTCCAGACATTTTAACGCCTGTGGCTTTACCAATCGTTCCAAAAGTTGAATTCAACTTCGAAGTAATAATGTACATTACCATTTTTGTTTCTTAAGTCCGAAAAGCTGCTTTAAATCTGCGATCTGAAAGCGCTCTGATCTTCATGTTTTCGCGGCGGTTGTAGGAAGAAAACCTTCTTCACGACTAAGTTCTACGGACTCTGTACTACTTGATCCTCCATACTGAGGCCACCTAAACATTGATTTGTATTTTTCCTTTCTATTTTAAAGCCCAAAGCAGTAATTTATCCCTGTTAGGATTGAAAACAAGACCTTGGAAGGTTTTAGATTTGTCCCGCAAACGCGCCATGATTACCTGCACTTTTCGAGCGCTTAAGAAGAAAAACCATCTTTCTAGAGAGCAAGCGGCGGAAAATGGGTGGAGAAAACTTTATAAGTAGTAAGACACAAAAAACCTCATAGAATAAAACTATTGTTGGCCTGTGGAAGAGAGCCTGGAACAACGAAGCTGCGAGAAATGTTGAACAAAGTCTCGCAACTGATGTAGGACTTGCCATTAACGATCTCTGCGACGACACCAATGAGAATCCGGAGGAAAGATATCCGATTGTACAAGATCCATCTTTAGTTGGAGCAGCACAGATGGCTTCCTTGCGTCTTCTGCACACAGTTCCTTCAACCAACAAAGCTGAATACGCCATCAAAATGTATGGATCAATGGAAAGAAGGCTCAACCACCTCTTGCGGGAGAGAACATGCCATGTGTCCATGCAGAAGGCCCACAAGCCAACTCACTGACTTTGTTGGTCTAGATAATCGAGTACTGAACTTTTCTTAGTTTAAAATCTTTAAGAATACTCGGTAGTAAAGTTATAACTCCACTCACAACCAAAGCATGATGAGAAAAAAAGCCTTCCGACTGAAAACTGCCATGTTTATCCTCACAGCCCTATAGATGTGTCGATGGACTACATGCCGAAGGTCAGGACAAACTCCACTAGGCGCGCAAAGAATTCTGTGCGGCTTTAAAAATAATTTCTCCTTGAAGATGATTGGTTAATTATTTACGGTCAGATCACCTGGATGGATTTGAGGTGAATTATTTCCAGTAAAAGAGCGTTGAATTTTTACCTTCTTATTTCCTTCTTCGCCGCGTACTTTCCTATAGTGTGATTCCTCCTTTAACCATGTAAGCGATGTGCTTCCAAAATGTAGTGCTTTCGATTTAATTTGTTTCCTCAGAATTGTTTCGACTGGCTTCACAGATGTCACGCTTACTCTTATTATTTCCTACTCTTATGTCACGTTTTGTAGTACCATACACTCATGTCAGGCACTAGCTATATTCACTTACTTGCATGTCACGTTATATCATACCACACACTTACTTACGTTTTCTGCATTCCTGTGTCATGTCAATCTCATGCATTAATGCCAATTTGATAGTAACTAAGTAGCGAAGGCACTACAGATCACTCCCCCATTTCACCTGAATATACCAGTTCACGGGCAAATACGTCCCTGAGTAAATCATGGATAAGGACGTGATATGGTTAACACTTCCACCAGCTTTCAGTGTTACGTGCACTGAAAGCGGATGTACAAGTTCGGTGGATGAGGACCATGTGACGGGAAATCATTTTCTGTAAATTGGATTTTTGAGTTATTAACAGACTGTATTCTTACACTCCGCATGCCACTACTGGCCCTTGATTGGTCAATTTGAATAGCAGGTTCCACCTTCAACCTCCGCAAATCCAGTTCAAAACCTATCACCGATCCCGGGTTACCAAGTTGGTCAGATGCGTTTTCCAGTTCTCACTCGTTCACTGCGGTCTCTCATTTCAATTTCTTTCGGTTTTAGCTTTGACACCCCAGGGAGAAAGGAGAGGAAAGGGCACCCAAAAAGGTTCTCTATGGGGAGGCTACTTTTCGAGTTCCCAAACTGTTTCCCTGTTTAAAATACAATTATTGGACTATTGACAGAGAAGCAATAACCCTTTGTTATCCTTCAACAGAAAATGTTAAACTTTTTAGATACCTCCAACAAGAAAATGATACACCTTTCGCGCGGAGCCTCCCTATCAAATCAGCCACAGAAATCTCTGAAGTAGTAATAGTACAACCGAAACAACACATACCAAGAGTTGGAGGTTTTAAAACAGACGAAAATTTTATTGCATTTTACTTCTACGTTAAGATTTGGGGGACTTTTTTTCGCGTTAGCTTGCTTTCTTAGTTTTTTTTGTAGGGGATGCGGCGGCGGGGGGTTTATCAAAATGTAACGGACTTAAGCTGGTTCAATACTGGAAAATACTGGACTTGCAATAAGTAATTGTAATTGGTTGATTTCAGTTTTTGGTCCTCTCAGCTGTTTTCACCATATATATTGTAATAAATACTCTGAACGGTGTCATAATTCATAGCCAAATCACACCGATTTGGTGACATGGCGCTAGATGGTGAATTTTCATATGCAACTATGAACAACTGAAGAAATAGCAAATCGAAAACACTGAAAGGATTTCTCAAGGACTACATGCATTTTATCAGTAACAATTTTCCGGGTCAAATTACAGACCTTAAGGGAAGGGGCGAGAATTGACTGTACACAATACAGGGACAGATGCTCAGTAATTCAGGCTAATATCCTCAGACGCTAAAATATCACATTGCATGGGTTGCGTTAAGAAACAGGTAGGAGGTAAATTAAGCACTTTTGAACCTGACTTTACCTGGCTACTTTTAACTAAAGCAGTTTGATTTAACACTTCTCACTTAAACACCTGCGACAAAAGAGGAACTGTGAGAAGTAAGCATCTCAGCCAAGGCCAAAACACAACGTCACCGTCCAGAGCTTAACCCAGATTGTCAAACCAGAGCCAATTCTGTATTAATAAGGTAAAAGTGCTACCCTGGACAGTAGTTTCAGACACAACTAATTAATAGTGGCGAAAGAAGCCAGACTGTGCTTGCGGTAGTTCCGGTTTCCTGAGAATGAGGGAGCTCAAAGTGGTGCAACTGGAGGAATGCTAGTCAGTCACAGAGCATCTTTTGGTTATTTTTATCTTTGCCTATCAGCTTTTGGCATCATTTTAAATACCACTGGGTTGCCAAATGCAGTGTTTTTTTTACATTTCTCTTACGAAGGGCTAACGGTCCCTACTCAGATATATAGATAAATGGGTAGAACGGATAAAATGATGGAAATGCTGCTCCCTTCAACGGACCAGCATACCATCCGTGGGGGCGGGGCGCGGGAGTAGAAATACTCCTAGCCTCTTTGTGTTAAAGAAACAGGGCATAAGCCCAGGCCTTATACGCCTTCCGTGAAATAGCTCACTAAAACAACACCTGTGGCTGTTTAGGCATACTTAACATCTCAATTGGCAGGATACCTCTTGCTCCAGGCTAAATTTGATATTGAAGTAAACAGAGCGTCGAAAACAGCCATAAACTGAGCCATCGAACGACAGGGTGGAAAAATCACTTCTGCTTATTACAACAAACTGGGTCTACGCCTCTTACTCAAACCAGAGAAGTTTGAAGGGCGCAGGATCCCAAGAAGAGCTCGCCCACCCAGGAAGTTAATGGAATATTACACAAGCATAGAAAACAGAGGCTATTTGGCAGATCCTGTTGAACTTGAAAATGCCAGACTACAAACTTAAAAGCTTGAAAATGAAGTGGATTAGTGCCTAGCATACTTTGCTATAGTTTAAGAAATGCTGGGTTAAACGATGTGTTTGGTCGATTACTCTAAAGTGATTAAAAGTTATTTTAAAAAATTGTGTAGTTTTGTACAAAAAACAGCGTTGTCCACCCTTCCCTGCCTCAAGTTCTCTCTTTTAAAGAATTAAGAGTGGACGGAGGGGTGGTGGAGAGGAACGTTTTAGTAGAATGTTCAGTTTTCCATGCGTTGTAATACCCATTCTGTACTGGAGGTTTCATGCAGTCTTAAATGCGATCATGTGTCTATAGTCAAAGGTTCATTAGGATGTTTATGAAGGGAATAAGTTCTTAGACTAGCTGGTTTGATTAATGAATTTGATTACAAGGGAATAACGTGACAAACTGTCCAGATTTTTATATGTTACACATATCATTCTCCATTGTTTCCCCGAAAATGCACCTGAAGTGGTTACTTTCGAGCGTCCGTTCTTACGCGGTTAATAACCATTAAGATTAGTAGCTTCCTATGGGATGTTTTTTCATTACGCAACGTAACGTTTCTCTAGCACGACCTCGTCGCGGTATGTAAACTCGTTTCTATATATATTTCCTTCGCGCTCTCTTAAATATTTACATATGAACTAAATCGCGTACCACAAAGGTCCTTGATTGTTGAAAATCTAATAAGCGTGTTCTTAAACAACCCTAAGGTATCTTTTGCTATTTATGGGCTGATATAAAGTCAGCTAAGTAAGAGAGCGATTACAAACTATGCGAAACACAAAATAATTTCGACATGTCCTGTGATATTTCAAAGCTTTTTCCAAAGCAACCCACATTGACAAGTTGCATGACAGCTTTAATATGTAGGTCAAGCTTTGCTGATCACAGTTCTAAGAATCCTTGGCGTTCTGTTATAATTATTCTACGGAAGCAGACAAGAAGTCAAAACATATCTAATATCACTTCGTGATTGGTCAGTATTATCAGGTTAATAAAAGCCATATCCGATCACAAGACTTCACCGTTTAATTACGGCGTTTTCTATTCCCAACCCATTTCGTGTTCCGCTTACAATCATGGATATAAAAACCTTGCTAAACAATCTTCATGAAGAGTATCCTGTTCTGTGTGCACGACTACATTCACTGATCCGAAACAGCTGCCATGTTTACACAGTTTTTGTCTTCACTGCTTGAACGGGATTCTACGAATGAGTGGCCCCCATGATACCATAACCTGCCCAGAATGTAGAAGAGAGAGTAGAGTCCCTAGCAGTGGAAACCTGAAGGACCTGCTGACCAACTTTCGCATCAACAGTCTCCTAGAAGTGTTGGCTATCAAAGAGTGTAACACTACGGCAGTCAAATGTGGAAATTGCGACAAAAAGAGCTCCCAGAGTTTGTACTGCTTCCAGTGTTGTGCATTCTGGTGTGACGATTGTATTACTGGGAACATCATAATCCGAGCTAATAAAGAACACCGCGTGTTGGCGATTAAAGACTTCCAAGATCAAGACATAGAGGAAGTGTTAAAACGACCTGCATTCAGCGGAAAGCCAGGACACGAAAAGAAAGAACTGGAATTCTTTTGTAAGATCTGTGAAGTTTCAGCTTGCAACGCTTTTGCCTCGACAGATCACGAAGGTCACGCCAAGATGTTTTTGGAAGAAGCTGCAAATGAACGCAAGTTAGAAGTGAAATCTGCGATTGAATCTCAGAAAGAAAGAGTGCAAGTGAAGAAAAATGAAATCACTAAAATTGACGAAAACTGTGCTTAAATTCAGGAACACGTCGCCACTGTGAAAGGAAGCGTGGAGCAGTTCGCCGAGACAATATTTCAAGTTATCGATACGAAAAAGCAAGACATCATTAATGAAGTTGAGAACCAGGCGAAAAAATCCCTCCAACGTCTTGAAACAAAAAAGAGCGAGATTGAAGATGAGGTGAAAATGTCTGAAGCAACACTGGGCAAAGCGGAAACTTTTTTGAAACGAAGCGCTAGCGCCGAAATCATGCAGCAAAACAAGCTGCTAAACAAAATATTTCAGGAGGAAGTTGGCCAAGAAAACTCAGCCGATCGTGACGGGGTAAACTTTCTCGTGTTTGATTTCGTTAAAAATCAAACTTTAGTTGAGAATGCAAACGCTGAAAACATTGGCCCCTTAAAACCCCTACTTTCCAAGACCAGACCGCTTCTTTCAAGTACAGACGGAAAAAGAATTAATGAAGCGTTTGTCGGACTTGAAGCAGAGTTTGTTTTGACAACAAGAAATGCTGAAGGAGAACAATGTTACGACGAGCGTAACGGTGGAAATCAGAAATCATCAAGGCAATGATTGTGCAACGAAAGCACGAGTTCAAGATAACAACCATGGCAGCTACAAAGTCAGCTATCTCGTCAAAGAAACTGGACAATTTGAATTATCAGTGAAGGTGAATAAAGAATATGTCCGTGGCAACCCCTTTGCTGTTGAAGTTAAACCCAGGCAGTTCAGGCCTGTTTTATCGTTTGGACAGCGAGGCACGGCTGTTGGAAGGCTTGTCGGCGCATGGGGAGTGGCAGTGAATGAACGTAATGAAATTGCAGTGACTGATTCTGATAACCACAGAATTCAGGTATTCAGTATAGTGATGGAACTTACTTAAGATCGTTTGGTAGAGAGGGTGATAAACAGGGAGAATTTAACTGTCCTCGTGGGATAGGTTTTGATATAAAGAATGAGAATATTTTAGTGGTGGACAGTAACAACCACCGCGTTCAATTGTTCAGTGATCAGGGTGAGTACCTGAACCAGTTTGGAGGCAAAGGAAATCTTGATCACCAGCTAATAAAGCCACATGGCTTGTCTGTTAACTGTGACGGAAATATTATTGTTGCAGATTCACATAACAAACTAGTTAAGATCTTTTCTCAAAGCGGCCAGCTTTTACAGAAAATTGGCGGGAACGGCTCTTTTACTTTTCCTTTCCACTGTGCCCAATATGACAAATATCTTATAGTGTCAGACAGTAATGAACATTGTATCAAAGTGCACGATAGGGATGGGAATTTTTTGTACCAATTTGGAAAGCAGGGGGAGGGGGAGGGGGAGTTCAATAAACCTCGTTGCTTGTCTGTTAACAAGGCAGGACACCTGATGGTTTGTGATGCATTGAATCACAGAGTTCAGGTGTTTGAACTGAGTGGGAGGTTTATCGCAAAGTTTGGAACAAAAGGCAGCAGGATAGGAGAGTTTAATATCCCAGTCTCTACAGCAGTTCCCAGTGATGGTAGGATAGTTGTGCCGGACTGATTTTAATAATAATCGCATCCAGATTTTTGAGTAGATATGAAATCTACTCACCTTTATGACGTAATACGAAAACATTATGTCATGATTCAGATTTCTTTGATTTGATCATACTAAGAAAATGTTTTATAAATATTTCTGTTCATGTTAATGAGATCATCTTAGTCTTGATTTAACAAGTTCGGTTTTAATTGATTATCTTGTTAGATTTGGGTCTGAATGGTAACTTAAGGAAGTAAAATGTTGTTATTTGCGTTTTAAACCCCATCCAGAACCTCTCAGTTGAGTAGAAATACAGTCATTAAAGATAATAATATGGTTTATTTTATTTGATAGTTTTAGTTTCACATGTAGAGTAAACTGAGTTACAAAAAAGATGGTTTGGGGACTGAAAAAAACCAGAATTATTTTGTCACCGAGATAGCTTAAAAGGCTAAATTGTAAATGTTATTGTCTGTTTACAAAACATTTTGTAGTTAGTAGTTTACACTTTTACATTGCTGAAATAAAACGACAGTGGCTTGTGTAAGAAAAAGTTTTGTGCATTGCGTTACATTTGTCCGATTACGTGACAACTTAGCTGCTATTATATACACATTTGTAACGTTTTACAGGACAAGTTTTTTAAATAAATGTTTTTATTCAACGTTTTGATGAGAGTTAATGATGACGCATAGCATGGTAGCAGGGCTTTGCTGTGCAACAACTTTGTTGAATAATTTTGATTCGTGAATTTCTGTGGAACTTCGCCTTACATCGAGACCAATATATAAAGAAAACCCGGGTGTAACGAACGATATATTCTTCAACGTGAACTTTATAGCTTCCACTGATCCTTTTAATTTAATACAATATGAACTTGTTACAATTTGTGTCAGTAACAAAATTTAAAATCAAAAGCGACGAGAAGTATAGAAAAGCAGAAATGCTTGAGGCAATAGATCCGCCTTTCAATGGCTTCATAACTTAAGGTTTACTGTTGTTTCCCAATTCGATTGAATCATATTCTTTCAGGTAACTATTAGTAAAATGTGTTGATGTGAAGTTTATATGAAATAATTCATATATGAACTGCGGTTGTAGATGAAAGTGAAGAATGATCATCGCAGTTAATTTTCCAATTTAAGCAATTGGAAAGAAGAAGCCCGAAAAAATCAGGGCTTCAACGGGATTCGAACCCGTGACCTCCGCGATACCGGTGCGATGCTCTACCAACTGATTTTTTCAGGCTTCTTCTTTTCAATCGCTTAAATTGGAAAATTAACTGCGATGATCATTCTTCACTTTCATCTACAACCGCAGTTCATATATGAATTATTTCATATAAACTTCACATCATTTCACTCCTCACGGGAAGATATGAACTCAACTAATTGACCTCGCTCCCAATGTGTGGCTTCATAGCTCAGTTGGTAGAGCATCGCACCGGTATCGCGGAGGTCACGGGTTCGAATCCCGTTGAAGCCCTGATTTTTTCAGGCTTCTTCTTTCCAATTGCTTAAATTGGAAAATTAACTGCGATGATCATTCTGCACTTTCAGTAAAATGTGTTGAAAAGAACTCTATTAGAACGAACCCCTGTTATAAAGGACAACTTGGTAACTCACTGCATTAAGGTTCCACTGAACTCCTCTGCTATCTCCTACTGTAAAATGGATTTGAGCTGAATTATTTCCAGCAAAAACTGAAAGCGTTCAATTTTTTCTTTCGTATTTCTTCGCCGCTTACTTTCCTATAGTTTGATTCCTACTTTATAGTCTGGGAGCAAATGTAATCCCGTGGGAATTCGTGCTGAAAGCAAGGCACCAGTCTAAGAGTGTTCATTAGGGTCTAGTAAACATGAAAAGTTTTGGTGGCAACTCTGCAACTTGCTAGGACGGGTTTTTAGGAGGGAAAACGAGGCTGCTACATTAAATTTTTTATAACCTCATCAATAACCATCAGTTAACCGCCAAACTTGGAAGATATTCGTAAGCTGATTATTTAGTGACAACTGTTGATTATAAAGTGGTCACGTGATTTCCTAGTATGAAAACGAGGCTGGAATAGAATATTACCAGGAGCTCCTGATATTACATATTACTAAATTTAATGTTTGTAAAAGCTTGTCAAACTTACTCAAAATTGCTGGTTTTCAGTGTCACCCAATTCAAAATAGATCAAAATAAAAATCAAAACCGGTCAGTAGGTAAAGTCCAGAATCTGAGAAATGAAAAAAGGTAAATATACAAAGACTCTGGCAAAAATTCTGGTCACAGCAATATTTCTTATGCGAGATATGCGGAGAAATTTTTTACCCAAATTTATAGAGATTTGTATGGAGACGCCATGTTGGTGCCCAACCGTATGGGCACCAACATGGCGGCCGGAAACCAACAGAAACATCTGTCACTGAGTTTTGCTACAAAAGCGTGAATTTATCCCTCGAGGAACTCTAAAGCATTGAAATAATACTTTTTCTAAGACATTTTTTAACCATCATGACAGCTCTCTAGGTCGTCATGTAAATGCCGCGTCACGCAAAAGCCTAGAAATTCAAGCGTAGTGTATCACAAAACCAAGTACCCATTCGGAGCGAAAATTTGTGTGAATATTAGTTTTCAGCTGCTCTTATACATCATTTAAGTAAAATCTCAGGAAGATCAATAGTTTTGTAGTTCGAATTTTAGTGACGTCATGTGAAAACCAGCTATTGGCAGAAATACGCAATTTGATCATTTACTGACAGCTGCACGCGGATTATGAGGTAGTCACGTGACCTAGCAAGAAAGCGAGGCTGGACCAGAAAAACGCATGTAACCTTATCCTGTTAATCGGGAAACATGTAAAGGCCACAATCTTCCTCACTCATTTGAGGTCGGTAAGTATCGTTTATTTGTCATTTGTTCGGTTAATAACCGGAAACATTGCCCGTTTCACAGTTAAATGGTCTTTCAGCCGTTCGCATAGGAGGTCGAAAGATGGTCGAAAGATGTCGCCTATGCACGTAACACTGGAAGCGGGTGTAAGTTCGGTGGATGAGGACCATGTGACGAGAAATCTTTTTCTGTAAATTGGATTTTTGAGTTATTAACAGACTGTATTCTTACACTCCGCATGCCACTACTGACCCTTGATTGGTCAATTTGAATAGCAGGTTCCACCTTCAACCTCCGCAAATCCAGTTCAAAACCTATCACCGATCCCGGGTTATCAAGTTGGTCAGATGCGTTTTCCAGTTCTCACTCGTTCACTGTGATCTCTCATTTCAATTTCTTTTGGTTTTACTTTGACGCCCCAGGGAGAAAGGAGAGGGAAGGGCACCCAAAAAGTTTTATATGGGGAGGCTACTTTTCGAGTTCCCAAACTGTTTCACCGTTTAAAAATACAATTATTGGACCATTGACAGAGGAGCGGTAAGCCTTTCTTATCCTTCAACAGAAAATTATAAACTGTTTACTCACCTACAACATGAAAATGATAATAATAATAATAATAATAATAATAATAATAATAATAATAATAATAATAGAATACATATTTTAAGAGGAGGCCACCATCACTAAGAGTAGTTTTCAGGCGAGTGCTCTATAAAATTAAAATACAAAAGCTAAAATAACATCAAAGTCCATAAACGAAATATTAAAAGTAACTAGCCAAAAAATTAAGAACTGCATTAAAAATGTATACATAAAGCTAACTAATTAAGAAGAATTTCCTAAAAAACCTTTTCAAATTTCTTTTAAAAATTTGTGTTATTCCCCCCTGGACCAGAAGGTCTTACGATCAGGTGAAACTACATCTACCGGACCAAGATATAATCCCAGTGGCTTGTATTGTTGATAGGGATAGTGGGGGAGGAGGGAGGGGAGGGAGTACCTGAACATTTTAAATATCTGAGCTTGGGAGTGGGAGATCATGAATGCAAGCTTGGCTTACTCTTCAACTTTTTCCAGTATTTAACCCATGTGTCATGGTTTACTAGAAGTGCAGTGGACTAATCGTATTACTCTCCTGATTGAGAAGAACGAGTTAATGCCCAGGCCCGGATCATGGTGATGTGTTCCCAATTTGGGGAAAACACCTTTTTCTATCAGTGTTCCTCCCAACTCAGATATGTAGATAAATGGGTAGAACGAATAAAATGATGGAAATGCTGCTCCCTTCAATGGACCAGCATCCCATCCGTGGGGGTGAGGAGAAGTGAGGTGGGGGGGGGGGGGGGGGGGGAGTAGAAATACTCCTAGCCTCTTTGTGTTACAGAAACAAGGTATAAGCCCAGGCCTTATACGCCTTCTGTGAAATAGTTAACTAACACAACACCTGTGGTTGTTTAGGCATACAGCCTAGGATAAATTTGATATTGAAGTAAACGGAGTGTCGAAAACAGTCATAAAAGCTATCGAACTACAGGGTGGAAAAATCACTTGTACTTATTACAACAAACTGGGTCTACCCTGTTACTCAAACCAGAGAAGTTTGAAGAGCGCAGGATTCTAAGAAGAGTTCGCCCACCCAGGAAGTTAATGGAATACAACACAAGCGAAGAAAACAACAGAGGCTATTTGGCACATCCTGTTAAACTTTTTTTTTTGTAATTTTTATTTTTTTTCAACATTTTGGGTTATAATACATACAATACAACACAAGACATAACACTAGTTACAATACTTACAATACGTCATAACTACAATAGATTACATACAACAAATTATAATTACTAATCGTAGCCTAATTATACCTAAAGAATATACAATGCGTTGTTTACAATAGTGCAGCTACCCAAATACAAAAAAAAAAAAAAAAAAAAAGAAAGTAAGTTAGTGACATGCTGAGAAGGAGAAATTACAAATTAAGCTCAACTATTATTAAGAGATGACATTAGTTTTTCCCACTTTTTGTAATGTTTATAAAGTTGGTTATTTTTGGTAGCTATTTTTTTTTCAATGTAATAAACGGTTTTTGTCTTTGCTAAAAATATTGTTAATGTTGGTTTAATTTTATTTAATTTACATTTATAAATAAAAAACTTTCCTAGCAGTATCAAGTGATTCAGGATAATAAAGTCTTCGTTGTTGTTGAACACTCCAAACAATATATTTTCAAATGTCAAAGTGTCCAAAGATACATTCTGGTTTGAAAGCCAAGAAGAAAAAGCCCGCCAGAAGTCTTTTGTTGTATCACAATAAAAGAGCAAATGTTCGAGAGACTCGACCTCTTTCAAACAAAAGGTGCACATTGGTGATTCAATCATTTTAAAACGGAATAACCTCTCATTTGTGAAAATTATATCGTTTAATAATTTATATTGGAACTCTCTAATTTTTGTTTCAAGTGTGACAGTGAATGGTAAAGAATAAATTTTTTTCCAGTCTTCTATAACCTCTGGATATTTGTCCTTCAACTTCCTTTTGGCGGTTGGAGGAGTTTGTTTCTTTGTTTTAAATCCTTTATACAAAAGTTTTGAAGAGGCTTTTAACAGATCCGATTTGGTTTCGTCGATATAAATATACACTGTATCCAAATGCTGTTGAGGATATAGTTGCTGATGTTGAATATGTGATTCTTTGATAATTAATCTCCATTCTTTTGGTATGGCATCTACAATTCCTATTAATTTGAAGTACTGGATTGGAGATAGATTCGCTTCCAACACTTTAGGGCTTTCAAGAAATTTACCCGTATCGGATAACAAGTCACCAATTTTAACAATTCCTTTAGTAAACAAATGTTTTTCAAAAAGAGATTTTCCGTGTATCACAATATTCCTATTATTCCAAATAATTTGGTCTACAACATCCTCATAGGTGGCTACCTTGGATTTCTTTAAATTACGAAATGCCTCTAGACACTCTTTGTAGAATATTGGAAGATGAACCGGTAGTTTACTAGTTTCAAAATCACAGAACAGGATGAGTTTTCCACCTATATTTCCAAAAAAGAAATCATCTAAAATAGTTTTCCAAGTGCTGTTGCTCTCTCCTAGATACTTTTTTAAGATCATCACTCTTTGAGCCGATATCATGGATTCAATATCAAGCATTTTTAGTCCTCCATTTTCAATATCATTGATAAGCGCGGTCCGTTTAATTTTATCGTTACCTTTCCAAATGAAACCGAAAATCAGTCTGTTTATCTCCTTGACAAGATCGTTTGATATTGAGATTGCAGTCGCTTTACTCAAAAATTTTGGAATAATGAAGGTCTTAACTATTTGAATCTTACCAATCAGGGTAAGACCCCTCCACTTCCACATACTCAGCGTTTTTTTAATAGATTTGAATATTGAGTCGAAGTTTGCTTTGTCTCGTGATGTTTTGTGATAGTCAAAAACGGTACCTAATATCTTGATTGATTTTCGCACTTTGTGAGTAAAGTCATTTTGTACTAGTTTATGTGGGCCGATACCAAAAACTTCTGTTTTATCGTCGTTAATTCGGAGACCAGAATGCAATGAAAAAACCTTTAAAGTTGTACAAAGTCGCGAATATGCATTTATGTCTTTTAGAAAACAAGTCATGTCATCTGCAAAAAGCGTGAGTTTGATCTCCACGTTTTTGACCATTATTCCTTGTATGGTTTTATCCTGCCTGATTTGACATGCGAGAACTTCCAAAGCTAAGATGAATAATAAAGGTGATAGAGGGTCACCTTGTCGTACACCACGATGGATACAGAAAAGATCTGTAGTAAAGCCGTTATTTAAGATACAGCTGGATATGTTTGTATAAAATGTTTTTACCCATTGTAAAAAATACGGTCCAAAATTGAATTTTTCCAATACTTTAAATAGATATGTATGGACCAGAGAATCAAATGCCTTTTCAAAGTCAATTGCCATTAGAATACCTGTTGTATTTGTGAGTTTTGCCAATTCAAGTAAATCATCGATTGTTCTAACTGCATCAAATGTAGACCTTCCTTTGATAAAACCATTTTGATTATGGTGAATAAGTTCTGGCAGGATTGGCTCCAGCCTTCTAGCAAACGCTTTGGATGCAATTTTAACATTTACGTTGATCAGTGAGATAGGTCGCCAGTTCTTTATAAATCGTCTATCTTTCTCTTTTTTCTCCAATAGGGTAATCATTGCCTGCTTTTGCGAAGTTGATAGTTGCCCGTGTTGGTGAGAGAAGTTTAGAGACTTTTCGAGATACTTTGCAACCACGTGCCAGAACGCCAAGTAAAATTCCACAGTTAAACCGTCACTTCCAGGTGTTTTGTTTTTCGGAAATGTCTTCAATGCTTCGTACAGTTCGGATCTAGTAAGTTGTTTATCTAAAGTCATTTTCTCTTCATCAGACAATTTTTTAGTATCCACTTCATTAAGGAAACGATCAATTGAATTCTCACCTAAATTATACGAGTCTCTATCATAGAGTTTTTCATAGAAATCATGAATCTCTTTCATTATTTCTTTTGGGTCTGTTATATATGAATCATTATCCACGGATAATTTCCGTATACATGTCTTTTTCTTTTTAGCACTTTCTAAATTTAAAAAATACTTGCTATTCTTTTCGCCCTCTTCATACCAACTCACCCGAGATCTTATGATTGCTCCTTGTGTTATATAATCATAATGGCGTTCGTATTCTGATTTGAGAACTTCTAAATCACAGAGATTTTCAGCACTTGGGTGTTCGTCACATTTTCGCTGACACTCTTTTAATCTAATTTCCAAATTTACCAGCTCTGACCTTCTCTCTTTTGCTTTCTTCTTACTATAACCAATCGTTTCATAGCGTATTTTATATTTTAAATAATCCCAGGTAACCCGCGGGTCTTCGATTTCTCTACTTTCGTCTACCCATTCACCGATTTTGTTTCTAATTAGGTCTACATATTCTTTATCTTCTGACAAACTTGCATTGAATTTCCAAAAAGACGGTCCATAGGTTGAGTTCTCTATACCATTAATGTACAACGTAATGGCGGAATGGTTAGATCTAATAGCAGGGATAATATCGACCTTATCAACCTCTTCCTGTATATTATTTGATATCAACCAATAATCTAACCGCCGTTGAATCATTGGAGTTTTCTGTCTCCAGGATAAACGTTTTAATTTTGGGTTTCTGATTCTCCAGATGTCTATTAGGTCAAGAGAAAAACATAGATTTTCTATCTTTTTGGACGATTCTTTCAATTTTGGAGATCCTCCCGATCCATCCAAATCTGGGTCGCGGATAACATTAAAGTCACCACCTATTATTATTTTGCAATCAGTGTCAATTTCCAATTTGTCGAATTCGTTCTGTATTTCGTCGTAAAAGATGCATTGTTCGTTGGTCTTATTTGGCGCATAGATATTCAAAAATAAAAAAGATTGACCTTGAACAAGACCTTTTAGAATGATATACCGACCTAGATTATCTTGTTTACATACCTCAAATTTACAGTCAAGCCCTTCTTTGACTAGTGTTAAGACACCTCTGCTGTGTTCAGAACCATGACAAAAAAACAAGTCTCCTCTCCACTGGGATTTCCAGGTGTTTTCCACCTCGGATGTGCTGTAGGTCTCTTGTAGAAAAATTATATCAGCTTTATCCTTCATACACCAATGAAAAAGTGCTTTTCGTTTATCAAAAGATCTTATCCCCCGAACATTTAAGGATAGGATACCAAAATTTAAATTAAGTTTTGTAACTTTTTAAGGACATATTTAAGTGAAAAGGCGAGCAGTTGCAGAGAATGAGATAGTAATCTTTAGTAGATGAGCTAATGAAAAAATTTGCATGTCTCTTGAACAAAAAAAAGGTAAAACTAATTAATATTGAAAAGGAAAAAGAAACAAAAGAAAAACATTTATAACACCTACAACTACAATTGAACATGTATATAAAACAGTAGCCAGCGATAAAAGCTGTTAATTGCGCTACTAATGGAATAGGTCTTGCACGCATTGCGCTAACTAGATGACACGCATGCAGCTCCATTTTTAAGAACAAGTGTGAATGAGGCTTACATGTTATGAATACCTAGATAGAGAGTTTATGTTCCAAAGAAATTAGAAGATTCGTATACCCTCAATAAAAAGTTTGTCCGGCTCTGATCTTTTGAAGAACGCCGATTTTCCGTCTTCTTTTGCTTTTTTGAACTTAGGCATTAATTCCTTTCTGCGGTCCACAATTTCTTTCGGAAGGTCTGGCGATATTCCGAAACCAGTTCCTTTCAGCTTTCTTGCACTTGACATGACTCGCTCTCTGTCGGAGTATCGCAAAAAACGTGCGATTATTGGTCTTGGTTTTTCTTGCGATGGGTCGCGCTTGCCAATGCGGTGCACTCGTTGATACTCAAAAGAATCCGCCTCGCTGATGTTAAGTTCCTTCTGTATAAAGCCAATTAACACCTCTTTGACATTTTCTTCTGAGAGGTGGAAAGATTCAGCAATGCCGTAGAAGCGAAGGTTTTCCCGTCTTTGATACACCTCCATATACAACTTCTCGTTTCTTAAGGCCTCGATCTTTCCCTTGAATTTGTTTTCGGTGTTTACTGTATTTTCTTGGATAGTTTGTTCCAGAAGCTTTACTTTCTTCTTTAAATTTTCTATCTCTGTATTTGCGAACGACATTCCTTCATCTAACACCTTCAGTTTTGTTGTGGCGTCCCTGCTGAAGCTTTCAAACTGCTCAGCTTTATCCTGTAACTTGTTAACCTTTCCATCGACCACTTTCACAAAACCCTCAAGGATGTCCAATTTCTTTTCCATGTTGTCTAACTTCTGCAGAACAAGGTCTAGCTTCGGCATTACAGAATTAGCCAACTCCACGGCAGCGGCGGTTTCGTCTTCTTCGCTCGATTGCACCGTGTCAGACATGTGCAACTTGACTTTGGCTTTCTTCTCCAACGGTGAAAGGGATTCTTCTTCCGACGAGTTGGATACACTTCTCCAAGTTGGCCCAGTTCTCTCTACATGAGTTTTTCGTCTGAACTTTTCTCCTTTTTCTGCCATGTAGAGGCCTCCATATACGAATTTTGAACGGAGCTAGCAAAAACACGTCTATACTCTACCCATGCTCGGCCCAATCCCCCCTGTTAAACTTGAAAATGCCAGACTACAAACTTACAAGCTTGAAAATGAAGTGGATTAGAGCTTAACATACTTTGCTATTGTGTTAAGGTTTAAAATGTGATTGGTCAATTACTCTGAAGTGATTAAAAGTTATTAAAGAAAATTATATAGTTTTGTTCAAATAGCGTTTTCCTCTCGTTCGACCGCAAATTCTCTGGTTTAAAAAATTAAGTTGGGGGTTGGGTGGTAGGGAGGGTGCGTTTTAGTAGAATGTGCGGTTTTCCACGCGTTGTATTAAATACTCATTCTGTACTGGAGGTGTCGTGCAGTCTTCAATGACATCCTGTGTCTGTAGTGCAAGGTATAACAATTGTTTTCTGACAGTTTTTAGGATGTTTGAAAAGGGAAGAAGTTCTTAGACTGGCTGTTGTGATTAATGAATTTAATTCCATGTGAATAGTGTGATAAACTGTCCGGATTTGTATTTGTTATACGTATCATTCTCCATTATTTCCCCGAAAATGCATCTGAAGTCGTTACTCTTGGAGCGTCCGTTCTTTCTCGGTTAATAATCATTAAGCTTAGTAGCTTTCTTTGGGAGGTCTTTGATTACGCAACGTAACGGGTTTTTATTAGGATCTCGTTGCGGTATGTAAACTCGTCTCTCTATATTATTTCCTTAGTGTTGTCTTAAATATTTACATATGAACTAAATCGCGTACTACAAAGGTCCTTGATTGTTCAAAATCTGATAAGCGTGTCCTTAAACAACTATAAGGTATCTTTTCCAGTTTCAGTTTCAGTTTCAGTTATTTATTTGCCACTCATCTATTACAACAGTGTGATATATAATAAATAACATTTTAGAGTAGCAGGAGATCCCTGCAAGCTCATACAAGCTTTTCTAAGGAGATCCCCCTATTATATAACATAACTCAACAATAACATTTCATAATATATGGTGGCCATATAAATCTGTGTCCACAAAACAGCAATAATAAAGATAATGAGTTTAAATTTATCCAATAATCAATAATTTGATTAAGCACGAAAGTTTTCAATTTCTTTCTAAACATCTGCAAAGACCTTATATTCTTTCAAACATCTGGCAAGGTATTCCAAATCATAGGACCTTTATATTTTATAGAGAATCTTCCATAATTTGTTCTTTTGAATTTCATATGAAATTTTCCAGAAGACCTGGTATAATGTTGATGAATAGTATTATTCAGTCAGAAATAGTTTGAGAAAGCACTAGGCAAGCTTCCCTTGGTGTATGAATACATGAATAAGCCTATTTGGTAAGAGTTTAACTCATATATGTTTAACAATTGGAGCGATATGAATAATTGTCTACTTTCTTGCTGCTACTTAGAAAAAGTTATAATTCTTATAATTTTCTTTTGTACTTTGTATAGTGCATCTAATCTAGAAGGATAAGTACCTGCCCATACAACATTACAATAACTCAAGTATGGGTAAACCATAGCATTATATACAGTTCGTAATGTTCTTATAGGTAAATAATGTCTTGCTCTAACCATAATCCCACACAGCTTTGATATCTTAGAAGTTACTTTAATAATATGATGCTTCCAAGACAGATCATCATCAATAATCAACCATAAGAAATTAGTATTATTAACAAGTTCGATAATTTCGTTACCAATTTTAATATTTATATTGTGGTTCATCTTTTTGTTCTTTGCTTTGAAAATCATAAAATGTGTTTTCTTCACATTTAAAGATAACTTATTGCAAGCAAGCCAGTTTGCAACTTTGCAGAGTTCCTGATTTACTGATTCACCTAAAATCTTTATATCTTTGTGGCTAAAGAATAAATTAGTATCATCCGCAAACAACAAAAATGAGAGAAAACTTGAGCTTTGTGAAATGTCATTTACATATATTAAAAATAACAAAGGACCTAGAACTGATCCTTGTGGGACCCCGCAACTTATAACTAATGTATCTGAGTTTACTGACTTATAGTTTACAATTTGTTTCCTATCTGTGAGATAATTTTTAAACCATTCTAATGCAACCCCCCTAAAGCCATAATGCTCAAGTTTTCCTAATAGTATATGGTGATTTACTGTATCAAGTGCTTTAGAGAGGTCTAAGAACAATCCAACCGTGTATTCATTTCTCTCAATTGCCTGTGATATCTTATCAACAAGCTCTATGACTACTTGCTGGGTTGAGTGCCCAGCTCTGAATCCATACTGATTGTTGGATAAAATATTATTTTTGCTGAGAAATGTGATTGCTCTTTTATACATTAGCTTTTCAAGAACTTTGGAGAAACATGGCAGAACTGAGATTGGTCTGTAGTTGGAAAAATTCTCTTTGCTGTTAGCCTTATACACTGGTGTTACACGAGCAATTTTAAGTGCGTTAGGTATAATTCCAGTAAGAAAAGACAAATTAAAAATATGCGTAAGAGGTTTCACAATATAATTTGTAATCGCCTTAACTACTTTTGGAGAAACATCATCTAAGCCACTAGCTGTACTTGCATTTAATAGTTTGATTTCATTTAATACCTCATTTTCTAGAATTGCATCTAGGAACACTGAGTTAGGACATCTATGGTCCATATATGACTTAAAAGTTTGATGAGTATCTTGTATTTTCTTAGCTAAGTTGGGACCTATATTTACAAAATATTCATTAAACTTTGTAGCTATCTCATACTGGTCTTTAATCACTTGTTTGTCATCATCTATAAATTGATCAGATACACTGACTTTGGATTTGATTTTATGTATAACCTCATTAATTAATTTCCAGTTAGATCTAATATTACCTTAAGCTTCTTCAAATTTTTGGTGATAATAATTTTTCTTTGCAGTTGCTTTGATTTTGTTAAATTTATTTCTATACCTTTTGTATATCTTTTCATTTGTTTCAGAAGGTGTGCTTAAAAAATTTCTGTATAACTTGTTTTTGACCTTCCTATTAAAATAAAGTCAGCTAAGTACAAGAGCGATTACGAACTATGCGAAACACAAAATAATGTCGCAGATGTGTCCTGTAATATTTCAAAACCTTTTCCAAAACAACCCACATTGACAAGTTGCATGGCAGCTTTAATTTGTAGGTCAAGCTTTGCTGATCACATTTCTAGGAATCCTTGGCGCTCTGTTATAATTATTCTACGAAAGCAGACAAGATGTCAAAACAGGTTTAATATCATTTCGTGATTGGCCAGTATGATAAGGCTAAAAAAGCCATATCCGATCACAGGACTTCATTGTTTGAGGCGTTTTCAATTCCCAACCCATTTCGTGTTGCGCTTACAATCATGGATATAAAAACCTTGCTAAACAATCTTCATGAAGAAGTATCCTGTTCTGTGTGCATGATCACATTCACTGATCCAAAACAGCTGCCATGTTTGCACAGTTTTTGCCTTCACGGCTTGGAAGGAATTCAACGAACGAGTGGCCGCCATGATATCATAACCTGCCCAGAATGTACAAGAGAGAGTAGAGTCCCTAGCAGTGGAAACCTAAAGGACCTGCCGACCAACTTTCGTATCAACAGTCTCCTAGATGTGTTGGCAATCAAAGAGTGTAACACTACAGCAGTCAAATGTGGAAACTGCGACAAAAAGAGCTCCCAGAGTTTGTACAGTGTTGTGCATTCTGATGTGACGACTGTATCACTGGGCACACCATAATCCGAGCTAATAAAGAACACCGTGTGTTAGCGATTAAAGACTTTCAAGATCAAGACATCGAGGAAGTGTTAAAACGACCAGTATTCTGCAGAAGGCCAGGACACGAAAAGAAAGAACTGGAATTCTTTTGCAAGATCTGTGAAGTTTCCATTTGCAACGCTTGTGCCTTGACAAATCACGAAGGTCACGCCAAGATGTTTTTGGAAGAAGCTGCAAATGAACGCAAGTTACAAGTGAAATCTGCGATTGAATCTCAGAAAGAAAAAGTGAAAATGAAGAAGAATGAAATCACCAAACTTGATGAAGACTGTGCTAAAATTCAAGAACACGCCGCCACTGTGAAAAGAAGAGTGGAGCAGTTCGCCGAGACAATATTTCAAGTGATCGATGCGAAGAAGCAGGAGATTATTAATGAAGTTGAGAACCAGGCGAAAAAATCCCTCCAACGTCTTGAAACCAAAAAGAGCGCGATTGAAGATGACGTGAGTATGACCGAGGTAACACTAGACAAAGCTGAAACACTTTTGAGACAAAGCGCAAGCGCCGAAATCATGCAGCCAAACAAGTTTCTAAACAAAATCTTTCATGAGGAAGTTGTCCAAGAAAACTCAGGCAGTCGTGACCAGGGAAATTTTCTCGTGTTTGATTTCGTGAAAAATCAAACGTTACTCGAGAATGTTAGTGCTGAAAACATTGGCTCCTTCAAACCCGTACTTTCCAAGACAAGACCGCTTCTTTCAACTGCGGATGGAAAAGGAATGAATGAAGCGTTTGTCGGACTTGAAGCAGAGTTTGTTTTGACAACAAGAAATGTTGAAGGAGAACGATGCTATGACGAGCGTGACTGCGTAACAGTGGAAATCAGAAATCATCAAAGCCTTGATTGCGCAACTAAAGCACGAGTCCAAGATAACAACGATGGCAACTACAAAGTCAGCTATCTTGCCAAAGACACTGGACAATTTGAATTATCAGTGAAGGTAAATGAAGAATATGTCCGTGGCAACCCCTTTGCTGTTGAGGTTAAACCCAGGCAGTTCAGGCCTGTGTTATCGTTTGGACAACGAGGCTCAGCTGCTGGAAAGCTAAGTCAGCCCTGGGGAGTGGCAGTGAATGAACGTAATGAAATTGCAGTGACTGATATGGGTAACAACAGAATTCAGGTATTTAATAGTGATGGAACTTACTTAAGATCGTTTGGTAGAACGCATGATAAACAGGGAGAATTACAATGTCCTGCTGGGATAGCCTTTGATATAAAGAATGAGAATATCTTAGTGGTGGACAATGGTAACCACCGTGTTCAATTGTTCAGTGAACAGGGTGAGTACCTGAACCAGTTTGGAGGCAAAGGAAATCTTGATCACCAGCTAAGGAATCCACTTGGCTTGTCTGTTAACTGCGACGGAAATATTATTGTTGCAGATTCACATAACAAACTAGTTAAGATCTTTTTTCAAAGTGGCCAGCTTTTACAGAAAATTGGTGTCGAGGGCACTTTTACCTTTCCCATCCACTGTGTCCAATATGGCAAATATCTTATAGTGTCAGACAGTTATGAACATTGTATCAAAGTGCACGATAGGGATGGGAATTTGCTGTATGAATTTGAAAAGAAGGGGGAGGGGGAGGGGGAGTTCAGTGGTCCTCGTTGCTTGTCTGTTAACAAGGCAGGACACCTGATTGTCTGTGATAAATTGAATCACAGAGTTCAGGTGTTTGAACTGAGTGGGAAGTTTGTCGCAAAGTTTGGAACAAAAGGCAGCGGGATAGGAGAGTTTAATATCCCAGTCTCTACAGCAGTTCTTAGTGATAATAGGATAGTTGTGACTGATTTTGATAATAATCGCATCTAGATTTTTGAGTAGATCTGAAATCTACTCACCTTTATGACGTAATACGAAAACATGTCATGATTCAGATTTCTTTCATTTGATTATACCAAGAAAATGTTTTATAAATATTTCTGACCATGTTAATTACTTTGCTAGAGACCATCTTAGTCTTGATTTAACAAGTTCGTTTTTAATTGATTATCTTGTTAGACTTGGGTCTGAATGGTAACTTAAGGAAGTAAAATGTTGTTATTTGCGTTTTAAACCCCATCCAGAACCTCTCCGTTGAGTAGAAATACAGTCATTAAATATAATGATATGGTTTATTTTATTTGATAGTTTTAGTTTCACACGTAGAGTAAACTGAGCTACAAAAAAGAGGGTTTGGGGACTAAAAAAACCTGAATTATTTTCTCACCGAGACAGCTTTAAAGGCTAAATTGTAAATGTTATTGTTTGTTTACAAAACATTTTGTAGTTAGTAGTTTACACTTTTACATTGCTGAAATAAAACGACAGTGGCTTGTGTAAGAAAAAGCGTTTTTTGTCACCGAGGTAGCTTAAAAGATTAGCAGTTGTAAATTGTAGTTTGTTCTGAATTAACTTTTCCAAAAGAAGTTTACGTTTTGTATTGCTGTAATTAAACACTTCAGTTTTGTGCATTGTGTTACATTTGTACAATTACGTGACAACTTAGTTGCTATTATATAAACATTTGTAACGTCTGATAAGAGTTTTTTTTCAATAAATGTTTTTATTCAACGTTTTGGTGAGAGTTAATGATGACACATAGCATTGTGGTAGGGGTTTGGTGTGCAACAGTTAGTTGACTAAACACCTCTTACTAACTGAGTTCGAGGGTCGTACTGTAAGTTACGGACTGAGTTTTTCCCGGAAGATTTATGGCCCAATTAAGCGCGAAGCGCGCGGGCGATAAATCGAAGGGAAAAAAAGAGGATCCGTAACTTACAGTACGGACCGAGAAAACGAGGTTAGCAAGATATTTATTATATCTCTACTGGATGTCTGACGGCTCGGGAACGATTCCTATTCACGCGGAACGGCTTCAAATTTCTGACGCACCTCGAAAGCAAAACGACTCAATTTGATGTTAGTAGGTTTTAATACATGTACAATTTTGTTCTTTTACTTGCTAAAAGAGTTAATAACACTTGTCGATAAACCACGAAACATTTTGGCAACAAAGACAGCTTTAAATTTAAGCAGGCCGTACAGTCGATTACGGCACGCTAAATTGACCAATCACCGCGCGCGTACTAACTGAGAGATATAATAATTTTGGTTTGTGAATTTCTGTGGAACTCCGCCTCATGATATTGAGCCCAATATATAAAGAAAACCCGGATGTAACGAGCGATATAGTCTTGAACGTGAACTTAATAGCTTCCATTCTTTTAATTTTGATGCAATATGAACTTGTTACAATTTTTGTCAGTAGCAAGCTTTAAAATCAAAAGCGACGAGGAGTATAGAAAAGCAGAATCGCTTGAGGTAATAGACCCGCCCTTCAATGGCTTGCATTTTCAATGGCTTTACTGTTGTTTCACATTTCAATTGAATTACATTCTTTTAGGCAATTATTAGTAAGATGTGTTGAAAAGAACTCTAGTGCAACAAACCCTGTTATAAAGGACAACTTGGTAATTCATTGCATCGAGGTTCCACTGAACTCCTTTCCTATTTCCTACTGTAAAATGGATTTGAACTGAATTATTTCCAGTAAAAAAGCGTTCAATTTTTACCTTCTTATTTCCTTCTTCACTGCGTACTTTCCCATAGTCTGATTCCTCCTTTAACCATGTAAGCGATGTGCTTCCAATATGTAGTGCTTTCGATTTAATTTGTTTCCTCATAATTGTTTCAACTGGTTTCACAGATGTCACGCTTACTCTTATGATTTCCTACTCTTTTGTCACGTTTTGTAGTACCATACACTCATGTGGCTTACTAGCTATATTCACTTACTTGCATGTCACGTTATATAATACCACACACTTACTTACGTTTTTTCCATTCCTATGTCATGCCAATCCAGTTTAATACTAAGTGCGCGGCGAGGGGTTTATCAAAATGTAACGGTAGATTAGGTCGCGTGATGTGTTAAGACCAATCAGAAATCAGAAGATATTTCAAAGACAGCTGATAATTCATCTTGAAAAATATCGACTCGTAGACTTTTGCATGGCTCTGGTAACTTTCGTCACACAACCATGGACGTCTAAAAATGTTACATCACTGGAGAGCACCTTTGAACCTCTTTAATAAACACTATAGGAGCAGAGCTTAGTGTCCGTTCTATGATGTCCGGGAACAAGTCAGACCGTCCTTCGTTGCGACTGAAGACCTCATGGTTAGCGCGCTGGAATCCGGATCGAGTGTTCCAGGTTCGAGCCCTTACCGGGATCATCGTGTTGTGTACTTTACTCTCACAGTGTCTTTCCCCACCCAGATTTATAAGTGGGTACCAGCAAATTTAATGGAACGGAAACCAAATCTCTCATCCAGGAAGGAAAAGAAGACTCCAGGAAGCAAAAGACATAAAATTTGAAGAGTGTCACCCAAACATTTTTGAATAAAAATGGGTATTTTGCAAGCATTTTATGCTTAAATTATTGCAGTGACAATTGTGGTCAATGATACTGCATTAGGACAATCCCATTTTCCCAGAATTGTATTCTTTGCTATCAGTATGCCCACTGGCAAATTGATTAATAAATCACCCTTCCAGTAAGCCAGTCGGACAGTCAGTCAATCAGTCAGTCAGTTAGTCAGTCAGTCAATCAGTCAGTCAGTCAATCAGTCAGTCAGTCAGGCAGTCAGTCAGTCAGTCAGTCAGTCAGTCAGTCAGTCAATCAGTCAGTCAGTCAGTCAGTCAGTCAGTCCACTAAGCTCCAGCGCAGATTTTACTCAGTCCACCATCCTTAACATAGAAGTTTCGTTTTTATGGAGGTGAAGTTTGTCTAAACATTAGAACTTCTGAAAAGGTGCAGTGTTGAGCGTTAGCTTCATGAAGATGCCCTTGAAAACAGCTTCCACTGTGTGATAAATTATACAGTTTCCTCTCAACCAGATTGTGCGTGATTTTTCTATAGTTACTGGCGCGTAGAAAATTCTGGCGCCCAGGACTGCAGGCTCTATTACGCGTTTAAATGGCTGTCTGTCCAATATAACCGGAAACTATTTATGGACGACATCGCCTGATCTTGACATTGGGGGCGTGAACGTGGCGACAGCCAAACCAGCTGCTAAATTCTCATCCCAGACGTAAATTCCCATTAATCTACATAAACCAGTCAAACAGCTAATCGCCAACACGCGTATTTGATAAGTTTGATCAAGCAGCAAGATAAGGCGAAGAAAAAAGACACTGGCTCGTTTAGAGATCTAACGATCGAAATGAACTCCGAGACAGCTATGTCTGATGGCTTTTTTGCACTGAGACCAAAAGCAAACGTTCACAAGACGCCTTGTGAACGAAACTGCGCTCAAACGCAGAGTTTTTGTTTCGGAGGCGTAAGTCACGGCATCAGGAAAGAAGAAAACAAACGCAGCTTTAAAAGTGTCGTTTCACAGCTTATAAAAAACGACAGCTGCCCTCCAAGTGCGTCCTGGCCAAGCGCATGTTTTATGTCTTTTAAAGCTATTATGATACTATTGGTAAAAGGCTCCCAGATCTTACGTCTGAGCAAAGGGGAAAGATAAGATTTGCTTTTCATCAGGCTGTACTGCCTCGATTTAAAAACAAAGGGCTTTCAAGCAAGATAGCAAATCTGTTTGTGCGACAAAATAGGGTTGGGTTAATTTCTTTTTAGGAATGCTGGTATTACTTATTAAACTTCTTTTCTTGGTTAAAGTCAACGTACACTTGATGAGAGAAGACTTAGTTTCTTTCTTTTTCGCAAACAGACGAGGAAAGAATGTCATCGGCGACAAGCATATTTTTCGTTCAGCTTTAGAAAGGAAAGCATTTCCGTTGTTTTAATCTATCAAAGGGTACGAACTAGTAAAATAACACATGTAGCAAAAAGGTGAAACAGATATAGCAGAACTTTTAGACAAAATTAAAACAGATGTTTTGACCAAAGGAAGAAATACGGTTTCAAAAAGCTTTTAGGCATGTTTAACAGCCTTGTAGTTCTAAGCCTATGCTCCTTGGCATAAACAATTTCCCGAAATTGTTAGTACATTCATAAACAGTAGTCTTTAACGAGTGAAGTGTGGAATTATAAATTTGCGTCCTGACGATTTTCCCGTGGAGAAGTGTTTGAAATTAAAGACGATGATATTTTAGTGAAAAAGCTCAATTACACGTTCTTGAAGAGCGCATGGTTATTGTAAGTAAATTAAACTGAATGGATACAGGATGGTACTGAAAACAAACAACTAAAACTTGAAGCTTTTTTACTAAAAATGTTACCCAAACTCACCGACAGTAGTATTACGGTTAGCCAAACAATAAACAAGGCAATTCGAGGGCGCGTTTGACGATAACATATGCCTTATTACGTCAGGCTTTGCAAAAATCAGTTTGTTAAAATAACATCTCTGTGACAAGATCAACCCGTGCTAGAGCTGAGCGCACTTTGATGACTTTAACCACCATATACGGCTTATTTATATCCTTTATTGAACACCTGGAGGTCTTTAAATAGAACACTAATACTGTGTGCGCGTAAAGTGAATTTCGGAAAGCCAGTTTCCGACAGGATCTTGCTTGTGATTGGACGTTGTGTTGGTTTACCTGACGTGTTTCAAGCCATGTTTTGATTTCTCTTTAGCTATTTGCCAGGCCTCCCTCGGCCCGCCTGCGATTGGTTTAAATTTGTCACCAAGTTTACACAGCTGCAAGTAAGAAACCCGCGTAGAGAGCTCTTGGACAAAACACAGTTGCTTCCGCGCGCGGCCAAATACCTTCACTGTCCTTGAAGCGGTGCGCATCTGTGAGTTCTACCAAGCGTTCCAACACGCAAAACACAAACATGAAACCTCAGTCCGCGAAACCCAGCCTTAGCGTCGACGAAGACTCACTGCGCTCGACTTCCACAACGGCATCAAGCATTTCACGAGCTACCGCTCGGAGTTCCAGTGGTTCACAAGTCGAGCAAGGCTGTATTTACAACATGAGCGACTGTTATGAGAGGCTGAGAGCGATGGTGCCGGATATCCCTGCACGAAGAAGAATGAGCAAGGTCGAGATCCTCCAACATGTTATCGACTATATTCAAGATCTCGAGTCAGCTTTGGAACTGCCGCATCTACAGACGAACAACTTCGTGAAGGATTCAACGAACAGAACAGATAGGGTACCACTGAGCACAATATCTTACAACCGTTGAGTAGTGAGGTATGTAGGTTTTGTGACTTTTGTTCCTCAGTTGTTTCATATCGACAAAAATATGTCACTTTAGTCACGAAATAACGGTTGGAAGCCTTAAACGGGAGTCATTTAACCGGGTTATTTACCCCGCTTGACGGGTTCATGAGAGGAAAGGGGGATTCAGTATTGGAAATTATTTAAGATATGGCAGTGTATTAATTAAGTCAAATATCAGATAAACATAGTGCGAGGAGGGTAATATCGGAATTAACTTCGTGGTATTCGCATTTTACCAGCAACATGGGCATGGGGGTGGCTGATAAGCGTGATATTTCCTTCTGGTGTCCTGCGGAAACTACACGTAATGTTGAACACTGGGTTACAAAACAGAGGGATTAATTTAAAACAATCTCACTGTGCCGAGATGTCTCGACAAGAAGCAACCGAAAGACACTTAAAATCCTTTACATAAACCAGTAGATCTATCTACGAACAGATATATTCATATACTCGCGCGAAACAGCGGAAACTCAACTAGAAAGCTGATAGAGTCAAAGGTTTCCTGATTGTCCGTCCATGTCCATAGACTGGTAGTCTGGAAAATTTGTTTTCATTAATTTAAGAAACTTCTGGCTTTTGCCTATTAGGAAAGGTATTTCGTTTCAAAACGGGCTGCTGTTTTTAGGACTGTAAGTAACCGCAAAACGTAATTTTCTGCTCTCGCGTACACTTATGGAAATTAAATCTGTCGAATATTGAACAAGACTGGGAACAGTTTACTTTCAAATCCTCACAGTAGCGGAGGAAAATAACATGAAACGAAGTTAATCTGTTTTCACTGAAGGAATCCAGCTCCATATGGCTTTTTGAAGTGGGCACGCAGTCCTCGTTAATGTCAAAATCTAAAAGCAGATTGAAGGAAACTCAGTAAAAATGTTCAACAGATGTTACAATTCGACACATACCACTTTTACCACATTTGCACGGAGCCTGTTTGTGTTAATCTCTCAGGAGCTCGCGTTTTCCCAGGCCAGAGATAGCTTATCTTCTGTTTGTTGTTTTTGCAGGAAAGCCAAGCAGATGCAAAGATTGCCAGAATGACTTGATCAAAATACGCAGAAAATACCGGAAAATTGAGCGCAGTGCAAGTTCAAGAAGGTCCTGGAATGCTTATTTGAACAGCAAGAGACTCTTCAATGGCTTCCGAAACTTTTCGAAAGCTTCAAAATTTGACTCCAGAATGCGCCAATTAGAAAATGTCCAGAAAATTACATCTGGGAATAGTTTCGTTCGCATAAAATAGTGTTACGAGATCTTAAACAGTATTAGAAGATTTTCGGCTTGTAGTGGCGCGAGTGTGGAATTGCGGCGACTTTTTAACTTGCAAATGACGAGTTGTTTTTGTATTTGATTCTTGTCTGTTGTTCAAACAAGACTTAACCCAAATACAGATTTGTGAGCCCGCTAAGCCTATTTTTTATACCATAAACCGACCGAAGGAATGTACCGACAAGTTTATGTAGTTGTTGAATGTTTTCCAAGTTGTAAAATAGCCTGGCGAGTAAAGAGCAAAACCATTGCAAGCGACTCTGTGTGTCTTGTCCCGACAACATATGAAGAAATCATTTGCATTACGGCGTTTATTTAGGGGCATTTGAATGAGCGTGTTTGTACATGAAACAAACCAAATGTCACACAGAATAATACACATGCAAGACATCAAATCCATCTGTCAAAAGTTAAACCTCGGCTGCGGCTTAAGAAGATACAACAACTAAAATGCATTTTTCTTTCAGCGATTTACAACTCTCCCCGTCTGTTCCCTGATGTTTTTTAAAACTTTGCTGGCACGCCTTCCTAATGGATTTTTAATTCCTTGTAACAACCCGACAATTATCGTAATCGATTTTGCACATGAAAGAGCGAATTAAATTTTTTTCGTGATTTCCTTCCCTTCTCTGCGCATCTGAAAGCCTTTTCGTTGTCAACAAGAACCAGACGTTGAAAATATTGTATTCCACTACATTCTGCTTTGATTCGTGAAGTCTGACTGCGATTTCAACAGCAAATGAACGGGCCGACGGTCTTTCGTCACTGATGTCAGAAAAAAACACAAAGAAATCCTGGTTTCTCATAAGAATGTGGTGATTCCCATTCAAACAAAGGCAACAAGTTCATTTATCACGCGTTAGCTCAACTCTGAAATAGTATGCTAGCTAATTCAAAGCAGACTTTTCGGTTTTTAGGCATTCTTCAACTGTTGAACACATTTCCTATTTCGTCGTTTCTCGCTGCAAAGAATTCGTCATGGATAAACGCTGATAATGCTTGCATTGCTTTTGACAACGCTTTAACTATAATTAAAATAAAAATAGGACATTCCCCCTGCTATTTTACAGGTAATTTTCCACACAAAGACTGTCTTTGCTTCGCTTGGCCACGTTCTCACGTTTTGTATCAAAATCTGTGATCACATGTGGATAGGAAAACAGACATGAATGCCAACATCCCACATGTTCAACAGCTACAGAAAAATGCCTGACTTGGGGAGATAAACCCACCAAGGAAATCCGTAGGCAAACAAAAAACGTCGCTAAATGAAATAATATATCAAACAACAAAATCCTTATTCCCGAATTGGAGTATATCCGAAATTGAATCCTATTAAAAAATCTTTTAGCAATTGACACTATTTCTTGTGGTGCTCGTTTTACCCTATTAAAAAACCCTTAATTTTTGGTGTCATTTGTCAAATGTAATAGCCAATGCTACGATAAGAAACAATTTCTATATATTTTTCTCTTGATGAAGGTTTAAAAAAGCACAATTTCAGGGATAAATGGGCGAAAGAGTGATTGTAAGTTCACTCAGTCAAAACGAACTCTCTTCGGCGTCTGGTTCTGATTGACAACAGATGGTAAAGATGTCTTGAAAAAAAATCTTAAGCGCAACTTTGCATGTTGAGCTTTTTTTTTTCTTTCCGGAGCCTCCCTAACTTAAACGATAACGTAATTCCCTTTAAATTAATATTCCATGTTACATTTGTCAATGCCGTGTTTACGTGGTTGAGTAAATTCGGCCGTTTGTTACGCTAGAAAATGAAAACATATGCAGCGAAATTAACTCATAATGCAAATAAACACAATGGAACAGGCAGCGACAAATCGTTTTAAATAATTTGTGTAAAACAAACAACTAGTTTTTGTCCGTGTCTGTGAGGTCAAGGATGTTATAAAATCAATTATGTGACGCTTTACAGCTTGCACATTCCTCAAAATTTTTCCCTGTGGTGCAATTGGACAAACAAACTATTGGACACGAGAACTTTGGCGTGCGACCACACAACTTGAAAGAACCAACTGTTTTGTTTTCAAACGTCTTAAAGCACACACTAGGCCAACGCAACTGTTTACACGCCTGATAAAATTCTGTAGCTTGTTTTCTTTTCTTTAAAATTACTCTTTTGTTATGTTACTATCTACAATCTTTCAAATAATCGTGCAATGCGCTTACAAACGAGGCGGTCTGTTACTTCGAATCGGCTTGGAACTAAATGGCGGCTGTGCGCCGCGCTTTTACATCGATTTTCTTCGTTTTGGTTGATACTTCAGTCATACTATGCTGTTCACGTCGAAAGAAGAATTCGCACGGGTATTTTTATACAGCTGCTTGAGCTTGTCAAGTATAAAAAGCAGATACTCTTTGCAGTATAAACCTGTCAGTCGTCAGTCCCCCTGTTATTCTGCGGGAGACGTTTGCATTGTAGGTCAACATTAAATTTGACATCTGTTACATATCGTGTTTTGGCTGCCATTATTTTACAACATTTTCGACAATTCATTGCTCTGTTCGACTAAACTACGTTGCAACGTGTGTAACTACATTCCTCCATGTTCTTCTCGGCTAAACGACATTCACATTCAGCAGTTTTTTTGTTTTTTTGTGTGTGCGTTTGTTCTTTTTCTTTTACTTGTCATAGTATGTGGAGGGGGAGGGGTGAGGAGGTTAAGGCGTTATTTCCTTAAAACTCGTTTTACGCACGGGAAATTAACGAAAAAAAAGCACTTAACGAGGGGAGTGAATAGGTTTTCGGATCGACGGATTTGGCCTCAAAAAGCGCACGGATTGTGGATTTTTGCGGTAAATCGAGCGGATGCGCGGATTTTGAAAACACAGTGGATCGTGGATCAGCTGTGAATTTTGGCGCGGATTCCGGATTGTGCCTGTCTTGATGTTTGGAGACTTGGGTCCTACAAATCTTTCTTCAGCCTTGGTCGGTATGTTAATGAGTTCATCAAAGTTATTCCTTTTTCGAACGAAGCTCATTTAAACTCAGGTGTGAGACGGTTATTGGAATTTTACTGCATGTGATATAGTCATCAAGCATGTTGCCTTCGTTACTATTTGTGCGAAGTTAACAATGGTATTCACATTTACCAGTTCACCTTTGATCTTTACACTTCTGTTTCTGGATGTGGTTGTAGTTTCGGATTTGAACAAAAATATTGGCGGATCGACGGATTTGGTGAAAAAAAAAAAAGGCACGGATCGATGGATTTGCATACCCCTATCCACCCCTCCCCTTAATTCTCATAACTCTGCCAGATTCTCGGTATCGTTTGGGCCAGATGTCATCACCAATGAGGAACTGTGGGCAAGAACTGAACGAGAAGAAATGGATTGGGCATACCTTGAAGAACGAGAGAGAAAACACCACCAGAATGACCATGGCATGGAACCCTCAAGGTAAAAGGAAACAGGAAAGACCAAAACCGTGACAGTCGTGGAGACGGACAGTGACAAAGGAACTGGATAACATCGGGAGGACATGGGGTGGGACCGAGAAGAACGCGAATAACAGGGTCCTATGGAGAGCGATGGTGGTAGCCCTATGTCTTACGAGGGGCAAAGAGGACTAAGTCAACCCAAGTCTCATGATAAGATTGGTGTCTTTAATGATACAATGAAAACTATCTGGGTTAAAACAGTTTCTCGTCTATTACTGATCAAAAATTTTGCTATCCATGGATTTGACTTCAAAATCTGTTATATCTATTTCTATATTACGTACTGATGTTTCCTGAAAACTGATTACAATAGCTTAGACACGCAGAGAGTATTTCATGTACTTAGCATTACGCAGTTCTGTGTAAAACGAAAGCTTCTGAACCCAGCCAACAAATTCCGACGTATTCCGATTACAATAGTTGGGTTGAATTTTATAGAACCACGAAATCGATATTCTCAAAATCGAAATGTCCGCTGTACAGAGTAATTTGTTGACTAGATTCTTGAAAAGCCATCCACAGACTAAGCTTTTTCAAGGAGATAAATTCATTTGTTTGCGCTCCACCTCCAAAAGATAAACCATTGAAACCTTCACTTAAATTTGACATGAAGTTTAATCGACCTGATGTTGCAACCAATTAAATCCAACCAGACGTTGCCCGCTAACGATATCACCACGTGATATGTTTGACAAGCGTTGCAAAGTAACAACGTCCACGCCAAGCATTAGCAGTGCTTTCAGCAGCGTGACATACCAACTGGACTCTAGACTCACTGCGAGAAGCCGAACCGACTTATTGGTGAAACTTTGAAAGGCGAGATTTGTCTTCAGTAGCTGGGACTTGTTTCTCGTCTTCGCTTCGCCGGGGAATTGAGTGCGTAATTGGTATAAGGCAGAACATCGTGCTGGGTTATACAATCTAAAAGAAAAAAAGCGTTTCCGCTTCGTCCTTCAGCTGTTCGCTAGAATACATTCGAATACATTCTACAAATTTAAATTGTCTGCGAATAATTACTTACTTGTTCAGACAATGCAATGGGTGGCCATGAAGGGGCGGGGGACGATGAAGAAGAAAGGGAGACATCCATCTCGAAAACAGAATCTTATTAAAGTTGAAATGCGAGATGTCGTCCTTCCTGGTGTTCTAGTATCCAATTTACTTGAGCTATTAAATTTGCCTGTCTCCATAAACGACTCCCGCGATGCAGCACTTTAAAAATTAAAGGTTGCTTCAAATTCACAACACGCACACTAGATAATCCTTTTCGTTCTAAAGCCCACTCTTCTTGCGACCACACACATCGTGCATGTCGTCTCTTTACGTGCATGTGGTCTCCTTGAGACTGCCACATTAGCTTCGACACGTCAAGGTACCTGTCACCATGGGCTGTGTTACCTAGCAACCCACAAATGTACTCTGCACAGGAATAGATGTATGTTTTGCTGTCTAGGATAAGCTTATTGAGACTGAAAGATTGACAAGACTCACCGAGAAGCCATTGTTCCGTGATATTAACCGCTTGTGTTCTTCTTGTCATTGAACCAATGCATATTCCTGCCTTTCTCACAGAGGTACTAACCTGGGTTAAGAGAAAAGAAAACGACAACAATTGCGATCTCTTGATGTGAGACTGACGCTTAAAAAATCAGCTGAAAAGTCGAAATAGGTTTCGATTGTCTGCAGAGAGCATTTGTTTGGTGTATCTTGGCTGAGCTTTCCAATTGGTTTATCCTTAAAACGCGCAGAGATAAAACAGGGTTGGTTTTTTTTTTCGACCATTCAAGAGCGAAGCCAAACCAACCGCAACTTGCCTTACACGTGTTTTCCTGCGCTTTGCACGGGTTGCATGCTTTTAATTGGAATTGTGATTGGTTCACTCAGTCATTTACACTTACTGTAATTGGCCAAAAGTAATTATTAAGTGGTCTTACTTATACGAGAGTCATAAAACCTCTCTAAGCTAAGAGACGCCACGGTCTGCTTTACCTTTCCACCACAAAGGTTTATCAAGGACATCAGTGAGTCGCTTGGAGGGGAGCAATTCTCGGAGACAAATATCGGTGGACACTCCACAAACAGCTCCTGGTGGTAACCTGACCCAGCGCTAACACGTTCAAGACGGCAAAGCTGACAAGTACAGGGAATGAAAAACAACGACAACAAAAAACGATTCATTAAGTTATTTCAACAGAAAACTTCAAAATATCTTCTAAGTGGTCTGGCGTATCATGGACCCATCTAAAGAAAACTGACGATTCGGGTCCCCTGCTTCGTCAATATTTTTTCACACGCTCCAATTTCCGCGAGGCCAGAATTTGGAAAAACGCTCTTCGAACGAAAACGCTTGCTACGCAGGGTGGCTGTGACTGAAAACATATTCATTCACCACGATGGAATTTCGCTTCATTTCCAGAAAAAAAAATAACGCATTAAAAATGACTTCTGGGGAGACCTTGGAAGACAAAGCTTGCCAGTTTTTTTAATCTTTAACAGAGAAAACAAACTCGAAAAAAACAGACATTGATTACCTGTGCTGCAGGAAATGCGTCCGATAATTCGTAGGGCTCTTCATCCACCCAGTAACCGACCTCTAGAGATTTCATCATCTGTAAAATAAACGCAAGTTCTTAATTTCTGTACTCTATAACAATTTCTTTCAACGTTGCTGTGACATGATGGTCTGACTAACGAGACATGATGAAACTTGTTGGAAGATGTTGTACGAAAGTTCAACTTGAATCAAACGTTGGTCCATCGTACATGTATTCCAAAACTTTCGAAATCTAAAGGGAGGCCAGACAGAAAACATTACGGCATTTTCACTAAGCAACGGTGAATCAAGTTGTTGTGACCCCCATCCTCCCCTAACCCCCTTTTGGCACATGGGATTACGAAAGACGTTTCGAAAAGACCAAACACAAGAAAGTTTCGAGTCGTACTTCCACACAACTTCCTGCATGCACCCACCCTTCCCGCGTGCACGATCAACCCTGTTGAAGCGATGCACTCGTGTTCTACATGTATGTCTAAAGTGGTGTAGGCATTTCATAGCTTCCTTACCCACATAGGCGATACAAGCCAGCATCCTTGAGCAATGGCCATTAGGACGTTCAACGTTCGGCGAGGACTTCCAGCGATCACGTGACTAGTGGAGGACGAGACTCGATCTTCGATGAAAAATCCTCCCAACTTGCGGACAACGGATAGAACGATATCCTGCTCACTGAAAGAGAAAACAAGTATAAACGATTGGAATAACACAGTGTTGCAGATAACAGAATCAAGCACATTACAGAGTATAACAGTGCGAATAAAAGGTGAGGAGAAAGCTTCCAGCAAAAATTTGAGAAAGAAGTAGAGGAACAATATGCTTACCCAAAATGCATACTTGTCATAACTACCGATCGTTTGGGCTGCAAGAAGAAAAAATGATGAGAACGGTACAATTTGTTTCTTTATTCACAGAAATCATATACCCAGAAACACTACGTCAAAGATAAACAGACACTGTGGAACATTAATGAACTGAACAAAGCCATTACAAAATTCAGATTTGGTACGAGCCTTTTTCAATAATCGGCTAGTACACAACAGTACCAATACATGGTCTGACAGTGGTAGCTGCACATCAACCGCTAATGGGAATTTTGTTTGAGAGAATATATGCTTTCATTTTTTGGTTTCTCAAGCATCTAAGCGGTTCGGAATCCTGAATCCTTGAATTTTAACGCAGCCTTCCACCGGCAAATGACATCTTCGCATAGTTTTTTGCAGTATTTGGCTCCGATTGTTTAATTAGAGGACAACAAGTTGGTCCAGGGTTAACAAGAAGGTTGATTTTTCAATGAGGCTTTTCTACTCACAGCATTTTTGTCATTCAGTTTGACTGTGACTAATGTTAACTTGGCCTTACCCTGACTTTTTTCACAAGCTTGGTTCGCTGTTTTCTTTCAGCTCTCGGCTTATTTTCCTCGTGGGATCGTTGTACATCTTCCTCTGTACATGTCTCCTCTTCTACATCAGCATCATCGTCCTCAGATCGACCTTCTTCACTGGTTATTCTCACATTCCTCGCGACATTTCGTTTTCCTCCATTTCCGTTCACAGCACTGCTCTTCATAATGGCCTCACCTTCCTCCTTATCTTCACAGTGATGAACCCGATTCACCGGTTTTTTCTGACTGTCTAGTTTAACCTGATTGACCAGTTTTTCCCGTTGTAAATTCTGCTTCTTTTTCACTAAAACTTCTTTAATTGCAGCGCTTTTTTCTTCACGTTTAGTTCCACTTTCTTCCACTGCGACAGAATCCTCGAACTCTTCTACCGTTTGCCCCACCTGGCTTAACAACTTTGCCCTTTTTGAGAACTTTTTCTTTCCATTACATGCGATAGAAGGGTTATTGCTTTCATCTGTTATGGAAACACCCGAATCTGAATCCAACCCATTTTTGTTTTCTGCAGGGAGTTTCTTCATTGTCTTAACCTGCGGTTTCTTCTTTTCTGAAACTTTCAGTTGGCTTTTACTTCCAACGGGGTGTCCTGTGGTGCTTTCCGTGTCCTTTATACGCATTCCTATCAAAATAGAGAAACTAAGCTTAAGACAATAGCAAAATATCGCACCCAAACAAAATCATCGGGAGGCTGGCGTTTCAGTGTTCTTTGCTAAATGTTCTAGCCGTTGAATAACTCCCCATAGCATGTTTTATCGTACAGGACAATCCCTTCTAAATTCGCAATGATAGAAATCCGGAATAGCCAAGACTGGAATTTTGCGACAATGCAATCACCTATTTTGCAGTAGAGTACTCCGAGATTTAATGTTCCTTACCTGAATTCTGCGTTGTCGTGCTCCTTCCATCCTTTTTCGTTACCAGTGTGTTTTCTGCGCTTTGCTTTGTGTTTGACTCACCGGTGTCGTTAGAATCATTCAGTACTTGCCCTCCAAGTTTTGCTTTCTTTTTCTGCTTCGCAACAGCCTCCTTGACATCGCCATTTTGTAATTCCTTTGTGGAGTATTGTCTCTTCCTTTTCTTGCCTTGTTCAGAACCTGTGTTCGTCATCAAAGATAACATCAACTCTATGATAGGTACAAGAATTTTAGAGAGGTTTTCAATAACCCCGTTAGTCCGGTCACCAACGGACCACAAATATCTGGCCGTATTAACGGGGTGTCCGTATCAAAGGGGTCCTATAAATAATTAAAAATGGCCGACTGAGATTTTCTTCGGACAGAATAAACTGGCCGTAATATCGAGGTGGCCGTTTACAAGGCAGGGTTCTTCTGTATAACCAAAGTAACAGAATCACTCAGGCCAATCACGAGGGACATAGCCAATCCAGTGAACCAATCAAAATTGCAAGTAGACACATGTAGCTGACGCGAAGCGCGGGAAAACGTGAGCGAACGCGTCACGATTAGTTTTGGGTTTTACTCCTGATTGGATGACAAAGTGGCGCGGCATTTTTTTTTTGGGCCAATTACTTAGCGTAGTAATCCTAAAGCAAAGCAAACGAGAAAACCGTTTTTTTTATAGATAACAAGATACGAAACAACTCTCGTTGAATTTACCCTGCATCTGTCATGACACGTACGCTGGGAGACTAGTAACAAGCGAAAGGTTAGCATAACTGTGGATGCTTCCTGTCAGTTTACATGTACATTGGACATGTTACACTCGCCTGGCTAAAAATAGTCGCAGGCATCAAGTAATACATGTATTTGA
Organism: Orbicella faveolata; assembly: GCF_042242905.1. Taxonomy (NCBI): domain Eukaryota; kingdom Metazoa; phylum Cnidaria; class Anthozoa; order Scleractinia; family Merulinidae; genus Orbicella; species Orbicella faveolata. Next base: position 11,052,640 of record NW_028301577.1, on the reverse strand, counting down.
TGATTCTAAACGCAGGACGTACACCAAAAAAGGCCGTTAAGGGGTAAGTAAGGTCTGCGTCGAGGTCCCTACTGCCATTGCTTATTCCGGGTTGAATAATATTGCCTTGCACAAGAACCCATTACGATGACCCCAACCAGGGATCTACACGTAACCCAGAGCACAGATCCAGAGTCAAGCATACATGTACAAACCATTGGGGCTTCTTGTCTCAAATTTTCCTAAAACTGATCTAGATTTACCACCTCTGGACAAACTTTTACCTGTGAGTAGTACATCCGTAGGCGTTTTTCTTATCTGAGCTGCTGGCGTCTTCTTTTGTTCCGCGGGTGGGGTGGGTAATCGGGACGGAGTGCACTTCAGGAGCCTTCTTTTCAGTTTATTGATGCTTGATGGGACATCTTGGTTGCTGTCTAGTGATTGGTCAGTTTCTTTGCAGTCAGATTCAATTGGTTCTTTTGGAGAGTCTCCACCTACGTCATAATAAATAGTACAAGTTAAGTTAGTTAAGCTCACAGGGGTTTGCTGATAGACACTACGTGTATACTTTCGGGAGGTGTCCCTTAAATCAAAACTGAGCACTAATAGCGTAGCTTTGGTTCTTCATCATTTGCTGCTGAGCTACTACTTGCTGTGTTACTGTTGACAAATTCAGGCAACATCCAAAACATCCTTTCATGGCTTAATGACACAGTGAAATATGAAATACCGGTAATGTCACTAGAACAAACTACTGTCACAAAATCACATTTCCCCTTGGCTTGCATCAGACCAATTCTAAAACAAAAATGCCACTCAATACCATCACATGTATTATTATCATTAGTAGTAGTGGTAGTAGTAATATTTGTGCTTATTAGCATTTTAGTACTTGTGCTTGGACAAGCCTTAATGCAGGGGAGGAGACTGTGATGGGGGAGAGGTAGGTGAGCCTAAATAGCACTCTGGTTAAGCTGAAGAAAACTCCAGTTAACCTGTTTATGAAGAGAAGAGAGGGAGGATAAATTATTGAATTACATTTACATGCACTTAATGATTTCCAGTTTAACGACTGCAACTGTGTGTAATTTTACTGCAATATTAAGTCTTCTGCGTGTAATCAGTTACACCCATTTGCGTGTATTTGCGTGTTGGGTGCGTGTAAGGTGCTAGGTGTAAGGTCACTGCGTGTAGTACACACGCTTTACGCACGTGTAATGCTGCAGTCCCTTTAACCGGTACTGTAACTTACCATAACTAAGTGTTTTGGTTAAAGGAGAAGGTATTTCATGACAGGGAGTGTCTGGTACCATGTGCGGAGTAAGCGGAGGATTGACGGCAATCTGATGAAAAAATAACATCAAACAATAAAAACTAACAATCAGAGGGAACTGTCACCTGAATTTCAAAACCTCAACAAACAATACAGTCATGTACTAGAAATGATAGAAATGTGTCTGCACATGAGGTAAAGTGGAACTGAATTATAGCAGGGAAACTTGAAAGTAATTACAGTGCTACATATAGCTGGGTTTTTTTTTTGTTGTTTTTTTTTTCTAGAAAATTCTTGATAACCATATTATTTTAATTAGACTTCCATTCAGCCTGGGTGATGCAAACCTTCCTATAGAAGATGTAATTGAGTGATATGACCTGGGCATTATAAAAAAAAAAAGAGAACAGTCCAGCCCTGTTAACATTTTTTCTAAAGCACAGAACTAACTGTGCTGAGTTTGTGGAGCATGACCCTAAGTCAAGAATTCCCACTTGCCTGGTTCAGGAAACAAGTCTTTGGCCTTCATGTAACCGTGATCCTTTTATTAACACAGCAAAACCTTTCAAAAAGGACCACCCCCATTAGGGAGCAGGTACATGTAATGACCCTAGATAAAAAAAGTTGCGATGCACTGCTGGGTACTTAGTAAACCAGGCAACAAAGTGCTATCGTAAATGTATAATCTTAATATAAGAAAATATCTTCTTCAGGCCCTGTTTCCCTTCAAAGCACACATTGAGTAATAATGGGCCATGGCTACAATGTAGACTAAATGTCGGGTATAACTTACTGGGCTGTATGGATCTTGAGTTTCTGCACAGAAAACCATGGCTGAAAAAAAAAATCAGAACAAATTATTTTAATTTCTGACATGTCACAGGAACTGCAACATTCAACAACTGGGCATATTCACTCTTCTATTCAATCCATGCTATTAAAACAAACCAGAATAACCCGACAGAGTACATGTAGGTCACTTAGCCTCAGCTAAATGGGATCACGTGTACTAAAGGCATCTGCAGTCGAGTGTGGATTGATACCCTAGATAGAAACCCTCAATCGGCCCTCAAACAACACTTGATTGACCTCTTGGTCTAGAGTTGATTAATTTTTGCAGACATGCCATTGAGTGTTGATTGACACATATGAATTGGGTGACATTCAACCAACTATCGACCCACTATCAATCAAGTATCCATCAAGTGTCAATCAAGTTCAATTGAGTGTCCACTGAGTGTTGGCCGCGTATTGATCAAAATGTTCATCAAGTGTCAATCGAGATGTCGATCAAGTGTTGAAATTGAGGGTATCGATCGACACTCAAACCGCAGATGCCTTGGGTACACATCATTGTGATCTAGTAAATGTGCTGTATATATGCCATGCAAGGTACATTTACCTGTTGGAGTTAAATTCTCGGCTAGTAGTTTCCGTTTTCTCCTTCTGTCTCCCCTGTCTAGAGGAAGACAAATGACCATTTGATAGGATTTATATTATTTGAATGTATACCTCTTACTAACCAAGTTCGAGGTCCGTACTGTAAGTTACGGACCGAGTTTTTCCCCATCGATTTATGGCCCAAGCGTGACACGTGCGGGCCATAAATCGAAGGGGAACACGAGGATCCGTAACTTACAGTATGGACCGAGAATACGAGGTTAGTAAGATATTTATTATATCTCTACTGTGTGTCTGACAGGCTCGGGAAGGATTTCTATTCACGCGTAACGGCTTCAAATTTCTGACACACCTCGAAAGCAAAACGACTCAATTACAAATCATCGTTAAGTGACTCTTAGGTCGTTAGTAGGTTTTAATACACAATTTTAGAAGTAAAAGAAAGTGTAAAACTTTTACTTGCTGAAAAAGTTAAGAACACGTGGCAATAAATCACGAAAAATTTTGGCAACAAAAACAGCTTTAAATTTTAGCAGACTGTACAGGAGAATATGGCGCGCTAAATTGACCAATCACAGCACGCATACTAACTGAGAGATATACAGTAATAAAAAATATTACTATTAATTTCTTTAAGTTTAGCTTTTTCTTTTCCTTCATTATAAATAAAATATCAATATTATTATGCAAATTGTTATGGCAAATAAATTGATGTACATGTACATACATTTATACTGTGGTGCCAATATTATCACCTATGTTTGCTTATAAAACAGTAGCTTGCAAAAAGGAAACTATCATATCAAGATTGTACACATTTTGAATTTTATCAGAAGATATCGTTCAGTACAATTTAGAATTAATTTCTATTTTGACGTATTTAAAAAATACATTGATTTCTAAGTATTTGAGCCTGTCCTACATGTACCTGCACTGTTTTGAACATCCTCCTCAAAAGCTTTAGGCTGCATGGATTTTGTCCTCTTGAGCCGTCCAACCATAAGTGGTGTAACAGCCTGCTCTGGTTCAACAACTGGGAAAAGGTCTTCAGATACATGTTTTCCGCTCTGCCGACAGCTCTCCACCCAAAGTACTGACACCAGGTGGATACCCTTCTTTATCGCCTTATCCCGCGTTGTCTTTTTGCCATCCTTAAAGATCTGTTTAGAGATTATTAAAGGGTGTTATTAAATGTCCAATTCTACATGTGCAGTGTAAGTATCAGGTCCTGGAGATATTACATGTAGTACACTGTGCATTTACTGAGACAGTTGGATGACGTCTTGTGTAGGTATCCCTGTGGAAGTACTCTAATTTGTCAGGTTACAAATACCACAATAGTAAAACATTGGTTTTCACTTAATAAACATGCAATCACTGTCACAGATACATGTAAATGCCAGATTTCGGATCATGTGTACTAAAGGCATCCTGGGCATGTTTGTCGATCAATACTCTTAATCGATACCCTCAACTGACCTCTCGATCAACACTCAATTGACATCCCGATCGATACTCGGTCAACATTCTATCGACACTTGATCAAGAGTCGGTCGATACTCGTCTGTGTGTCAACCAAATCATATGAATCCATCGAAAATTAATTAACTGTCAACCGAGATGTCAATGGAGTGTTGAGCAAGTGTCAAATGAGGCGTCGATGGAGTGTTGATCAAGTACATGTGTATTGATTGAGGGTCAATTGAGGTTATCAATTGAGGGTATCAATCGACACTGGATTGTGGATGCCTTTAGTACCCATGGTCCCAGATTTCAAAGGTGGAGCTGTAAGTACAGTGTATGCGTGTATTCTACATGTAAGTACATTGTACAGTGTGTATTTCAATTAAATGAGGGTGGCAATCGATAAAGGGAATATGGTACAAAATTTTGTAGATGTAGCTATCTTTTACTCCTTACTTGAGAGAGGTACATGTAGTGTTAGTGAAAAGTTCTGCATTTTCCCTAAAAGGATTGAAACACTGGATAACTACATTGTATACTCGGACCTAGTGTGTAACTAATGAGTAAATGATTAGACCATTACACCACCATTGCTTCAGCAACTGTAATAAGATATCAAATGACCATATTATTGGAGAGCCAGAATGGGGTAGTGGTGAGAGTGCTTGCTTCCCACCAATAAAGCCCGGGTTCAATTGCCGCGCAGAGCCATACACTGTATGTGGGTTGAATTTATTGTTGGTTCTCGCCTTGCTCCGAGGGTTTTTCTCTGTGTTCTCTGGTTTTCCTCCCTCCACAAAAACCACATCTCCAAAATCCAATTTGACCAAGATAGAGAACCTGCATGAGAACCAACTGAGGCTTATGTGGCTTCCTCCCTAAATCTGGTAAATTTATTTCTTTATTTATTTATCAAAAGTATATTACTAAAAAAGGTTAATGCTGTCATCATACCACATGTGTAACCTCTGGGGTGAATTTCTTGACCACCTAACAGTAGAAACACATACAATATAATTTGGTTAAGTATTGCCTCTTCACATACATGCAGCCTAAGAAGTCAGCCGACCAGGTACAGACACAGTTGCCGGTAGGGGCCTGTTGTTGATTATGTAGCAGAGATGAAATACATGTAATGTTTTCTTGCATTCATTATTGTTTAGTGAGTTCCTTGAATTCTGTCAGTCGAATCAATATCATGACCAAATTCATAGACTGATTGACTAACTGACTGACTGACCTACAGGTGTACTATACTGTCTGACTGCCTATGAAAAGTTTTTGCATTATAAACAAACTAGTTAAAACTGTTACAAAACTACAATAAAATTACAAAACGTCCTTCTTGCCTGCAAAGATCTTCTCTACCAATGTTCAGTTCCAGAAAATATCCATACTCCCCCCACAGAAGGTGTTGGAATTTCCTGGGGGGTGGGGGGTTCTGTAAGACCAAAAAATTTAAAATGTATGAAGCTCAAATGGAATTTCGAGAGGGGTGGGGGGGACTTAGAAAAATTCCCTTCCATGGGGCAGGTATGGATATTTTCTGGAACTACACAATACCAGACCAGCCAATAATTTTTGTCCTGTACAGTTATATATTAATGTATATTATGTGTCTCAATATTTCCATCAACATTTAACAAGTTACTGTACTAATACAAGTACATGTATGCATGTTGAAGCTGACCCATATATTTGAAAATAACTTGTTCCATACATGTATGCAGTATACTTTAAAACACCCAAAAGTGGACGAGCCCCAAAAGCAACCATTGGAAAAGGCTGCTGAAATAGAATGTAACAAGGGTTGTCGCAGTTTTGAATTTGCAGTATGTGACTTACTGTTGCTCCCAGCATTTCCATCTGTTTTGAGATTCCTTCAAATCTGTTTTCAGTGTTGGAACGTGCCTCAATGAATGCAACAACACCTACAAATGTGGGAAATAAATTTATTACTTTAATTTTCACTGATGATTATACACTAAGATGTGTCATGTACATGTATTTCACTTCGTTTAGGTAGAGACTCCTGTCAATAATTCAGGGGATTTGGCAAAATGTTTTCAGCAGCAGGGCAGCTCGGGGGCCTCATTAAGGGCTGGGCACCGGCCAAACTGACTGGCTGAGAGGATGATTTTGCCCGCCTGGTTTGAACATCTACAGAGGATAAAATTTTGCCTGCCTGTGACATCCAGTTGCCCTGTTGCTGAAAATGTTAATTAATGAAACATCTGACAACTGGTTTACACAGGCGGGCAAAACTTTTTGAGCTGGACTTCTTTATCAGAAAATCTTTCCCCTAGATGGTCAGACCATGCGGGCAAAATCATCCTCACAGATGGCCAATTTGCCCAGTGTCTGGCCCTCATTGAAACCCCCTAATAAATCAAGGTGTATTACTAAGTGGACACCAAGTCTTCTTTACATCTGCTCAGGCCAAAGTCATACAAAGCTCCCCATCCCCACATGGCTACTTCAAACTGTTTAATACATAATTATATATTCCTTTCTTGAATAATTCAATCACAGTCCCACTTTCACTACCCTGCAGTTGAGGTTTGTACCAAAAATGTCTTCCAATCAATGGACAGTCAGGGTTTTCCCAGAAAAAGAAAACATGAGGACGGCATTAGGGGCAAGCTATGCTGTGATTGGTGCAGTGTATACATATACATGTACCGTACATTATACAATAACTAGACCCCGATTGGTCCAACAAATATATGGCAAACAAAAGGAAAAGAATGTATGTCAGTGTAAAGCTACAGCGGAGGAGATAGGGAGCATTTAATGTGACTTTGAGCAGTCTGTAAATGTAGGAGACTAGTGAACATCTACATGTATATGTTTCTGGATATTCAATTCAAATTACTTAATTTACATTTACAAGAAAGATCTCTCTCTTTCTAATTGTTGGTTTAAAAACCTTGTTAGTCACAAGTCATTAGCAGGGGTTTCATTAAGAGCTGAGCTGTCTAAGCACCAGGCAAATTGAGTGGCTGTGAGGATGATTTTGCTTGCCATGTTTGACCACCTACAGGAAAGTTTTTCTCATAAAGAAGTTCAATTCAAAAAGGTTTTGCCCACCCATGAAAACCAGTTGCCCCCCCCCCCCTCCCCCTGCTGAAAACGCTAATGAAGCCCCTGCATTAACTGTGCAAGACCTTTTTATACTGTAATAACATTGTGTGAATAATTGTACCTTCAAGTATCTTGTCGTGTGATACTGGTTGGGTGCAGGGAATGTCAATATCCTGCTCAGAGCTTCCGTCAGTTTCAAACGAGCAGTGAAAGTCCAAGCCATCATTTTGGAACTTTGATTTCTCCAGAGTATTCAGATAACTTCCACTTTTTGATAGCGGTGACCCAGGAAGATTAGGTTTGTTTGATATGCCTTCCTTTAAAATGCCCTTCCTTTCGCTTGTGCCTTTGGGAGTGATGCATCTACCTGCTGTTGATGGTTCCTTGATAGCCATCAGGATGATAATGGAACAGGATCACAAAGTTAACATGTTAAAAAATATTGTGGCAAAAAAAAAATGAATGAAATCCTAATTTTTTACCTAATTTTATGAAAAAAAATTAATACCCTTACACCTGTTATCAGTCGAATCACTGCTTTAGCAGGCTATGCAGAAATTTGGGACAGTATTGTTGGGAAAATGCCTAGAAGTTTCACAGATTTAAACGTTATCCTGTTCTACACGTAAAATGGGTTAGGATCAGCCACAGGGTAGAATTTGGGATAATCTCCTACACATAACCCTCAAAATGCTCTGACTGGCCGCTCCCATCTCAAATAGACTGTCCTAACCAAGCTTCTACCAAGAGCATGCCTGTTGCAGGACTGCTACTTTAACAGTGTATGCCATATTCTGGAGATGCGAGGGCGGGTTGCTGATGCCCTAAATCCAGTTTGCAGAAATAAACAGAAAACATACCAGCCCTGCAGGTTGGAGGTTGGGCAGAGTGCTTATAACCCCCTCAAATAAAAAAGCATTTACATGTATTACAACCAAAACCGGAGCAAGTAGTAGTAACATCACTGTGCCAGAGGGAATGGTGACTGAGAGTACAAACACCCAGTTGGATTACCATGAGGGACAGAGAACGATGTCTAAACTGCAGAGGAAGCTGCTCTTTCCAAAATCAAGTGTTTAGAGTGGGCAATGGATGGAGGGAGGATTTATCCCCCGATAATGTCTTCTTGAGTTACATGTGCAGTGTACAAGTAGATTTTGCGAGTAAAACTATCAATGCCTTACACTTGTAGTTTTTAGTTCAAATGGCTTGACAATCATACTTGTAGCTCTCTGTGTTTACATTGCAACCCTTCTTTCAGTAGTATAAAGCAGCTAGAGCTGTATTGCTCCCTTCCCACCCCCGTAGATGGGAATCATGGGATGCTAGTCTATCACAAGTTGCTCCTCAGCATTCTCTCATATTAGCCTAACAGATCGCTGATACCCATTATTTTATTCTTCTGGGTGGAGAGAGGCCTAGGCACTGTGAGAGTGAAGTGTCTTGCCCAAGAACACAACACAATGTAGATAATTCTGGCCAGGGCTTCAACCTAGGCTGCTCAAGTCAGAGTCTGGCACATTAACCATTAAGCTGGCTACTGTGCCTTCCACTAGTTACCTAAGTTAGGTGGGGAACTAAAAGTTTTTTGTAAAATTCTGGAGGTGCCAAGATTTCACTTGGGGTCTCTTTTTCTATTATTAACAGATATTAAATTACAGACATCGAAATCTTCTGGTAGGCAAAGGTAACATTAGACTTACTAAGCTAAAACACACAATAATATATTACACTAGCATTACAGTAATGCTGCAGTTCCTTCGACCGGTACTGTACATTGTAGCACCTTGAGCAAGCGTAGATTGATTGTTTCTTAATGCATGGATTGTTTACATGCACATGTAGATTGTTCATAGACAAGATTCGATCTGGCTTTCTGCAGTACGAGTTGCAAGATACCCAGTTTACTTTTAAAACGTAGCGTAATTTATCTTAGTAAAACAACTAAGTCTATGAAAGACTCCGTTTTCAATCAATTTGATTCTGCGATCAGGGAAGGAAATCTACTGAAGTGTTTAGCTCACCTTCGATCTGTTCCTCGAAGTGCCCGTTTTCAGACTCAGCGAGACTTTCTTCCGTTCCATTGCGCTGCAGTTACTCTAATGCGATCTAGCACGTTTGCAGTCATTCAAACAACAATCAGAGAGCATACCTAGCAGTTTAGACGAAGTCGAACAGAGAAATCAGACGGTTTTTCGAAGTATTTTCAAGAAAGCCCGCCTTTCATTTGTATCAGCCCGCTCTTCCTGTCAGCGGTGTTTACATAAAACGATTGACACGTTTTGTTGGGGACACATGCTGTAGCCATGACAAAGCAACAGTCTGGGCTGGCGAACGTCTATTTGCGTTGTGCTATTGTGAGCCTTGAGGGTCTCACCGCTTGCCCCTCACTCCCCCAACATGTTTTTTTTTTTTTTTTTTTTCTCGTTTCTGCAAGAGAGACTATATGCTTGATTGTAAGGTTAGTAAGTTTTCCAAACTGTGTCACTAGAGTCTCCACCCTGGTGTACAAATGGGGGTACCAGGCAATTTATTGCTGGGGGTACCCTTGCGATGGACTAACATACCATTCAGGGAGAGTAAAAATACTCCTAGTTGCTTCATGCTACAGAAACCAGGATAAGCCTGGCCTGACGGGCCACTTAGAGGGGGGCGTAAGGGTTTGCGGTGATGCGGTTTTGCGGTAATTTTCGTTTTAACTCGCGGTATTACGGTTTCAAAACACTAAGCGGTTTGCTGTTATTACAACCTTTAAGGTTACAGTATACTTTCAGGGGTGTCTCGCGCGCAAGCGATGTAGCGCGTGCAGTTTAAGCTGTAGATACTTAAACCCCTATATCAAATTAAAGCTTATGGAGCTGGCTATCAAACTACTGCCAAGACTTTTGAAAAAAAATGAATTGTCGAATTTTTCACGACCACTAAATGCGAGCGCCCGAATCACCTTTCGAAAGCTACAAGTCAAAGCGAATTTCGTCTTTCGCCAATTTAATTTTTCCCTCGGTTTCAGGGCCCAAAGCGCTTAAAAAACGTGTCTGCGTTTTAGCATATTCGATTGCAGTAAAAAGTTACAGAAAATTTTCGAAATAGGATTTAAAAAATGTGGAATCATGATCGTACAAAAATCGCTCTCGAAGAAAAAGTATTTCGAAATTAACAATTTAAGAGCAATTGAACAAATTCCCTTTGAGTTATAACTCTTTAAAGTGTCTGCTTCAAGTGAAAAAATTTATTCGAGAAAACAGCGCTAAGAAAAATTTTCTGCTTCGCAAACAAACTCCGCCCACAAACGCCTTCAACTGGGTTCTCAGATAACTAAGCCAATCAGTGCAGGGAAACTTTACTACCGTTAACCTCCTGGTGAAATTTACGCGCGAATCTCTAAAAAACTCTTGTGTTTCGCAATGCGCTCAAGGAACCGAAGGCAGAGAGATAATTTTTCTGTAGCTCGGTTTTTCTTGAAGCTGGTCTGGCAAAATGGAGAAGACTAAAAAGGATACGAACGCTAGAGTGGCTGAGCGAAGGAAACAAACAAAAGAAAGCGCGGAGGGCAACTGTGTGTGGGCAATTGTGCATGGACAATATTTCAAATGGTCTCAATGAGTCCGACGATTCGTCGATATCGGACTCATCAGAAGAGTCTCTGTCAGCATCCCTGTTATTGCTGTCAAGTTCCGAAATTTTTACAGAACCTTTCTTTTCTGTTACCACGAATATTTGCCCGCCTTATACGATAACTATAGCTTCATCCGCGTGGCGAACTTTCGCTTCTTCACTCATTGATGTATTTTCATTCGTTCTTCGCTGTTTTCGCTTTTTCGAACTGGTCCATGGTTTAAACGTGGTGTATGTTTACTTATAACTTAATAGAGACACGCCTAATACCAAAGATGCTGGGTAGTCAGAACAACAATGCTGATCAACTGAGTAGTCAATTCGTGACATCCATATAGGTAATTCCCGCGAAAATCGTCACAGTTGATTGCATACGCGCTATAGGGCTGTCAATCAAGAGGTAAACTCTTACTTCCGGTGAAAACGTAAAACCGCCATTTCTCCGCCAATATTTAGCCTTTTTCAAAAATTTTTTTCAGAAATTAGAGATTATTCTTCGACCACTAATTTGACCCAAAAATCCAAATTTGAAGAAAATTGCCGACCCGAAGGTATACTGTAACCTTAGAGCATTCACAAGTCATGCAAAATTTTAAAAACACTTTTTCAATTTATTCACATTTTTTCTTAACTTAGTACAAATAAGCACATAATGGCCATTTAAATGGCCAAAAATATCTGATATTTCTTAACCCCCAACTCTATCAGTAAATTTGCTGCATACAAAAATTCAAACAACGAATAAATGCATTAAACTCGTATATTATTTTCTAGCATTTATGGGTTTCTACTCAAATAACGGTTGCATATAAAGAAACCTGACTCATTGTATTATTATCTGAAATGTTACAAGGGAAACAATATTAAGTCACACGTGAGTGAATATCATATTTACTCGAAAATCTGAATACGGTTGTTACTGAAGTCAGTCACAACTATCCTACCGTCACTGAGAACTGCTGTAGAGAGTGGGACATTAAACTCTCCTATCCCGCTGCCTCTTGTTCCAAACTTTGCAACAAAATTTCCACTAAGTTCAAAGACCTGAACCCTGTGATTCCTTAGATCACAGACCATCAGGTGTCCAGCCTTGTTAACTGAAACGCAACGAGGTTTATTGAACTCGCCGTCTCCCTCCCCCTTTTTTCCAAATTTGTACAAAAATTTTCCGTCTCTATCAAACACTTTAAGACAATGTTTATCACTGTCTGACACGATAAGATAGTTTTCATATTGGACACAGTGAAAGGGAAAGGTAAAAGAACCCTCTTCGCCAATTTTGTGTAACAACTGGCCATCTGGATGAAATATCTTAATTAGTTTATTAAATCTGTCAGCGACAATAATATTTCCATCGCTATCTATAGATAAACCATGGGGAGACTTCAACTCATGATCAAGATTTCCACGACTACTAAACGTGTTTAGGTGCTCACCCTGCTCACTGAAGCACTGGACACGGTTGTTATTACAGTCTGCCACCATAATATTATCATTCTTGTCAAAGCCTATCCCACAAGGAAAATTAAATTCTCCATTTTTATCACCCTTTCTACCAAACGATCTTAAGTATGTCCCACCACTATTAAATAATTGAACCCTGTTGTTACCATTATCAGTCACTGCAATTTCATTACGTTCATTCACTGCCACGCCCCAAGGCTTGCTTAACATTTCCGCATTCGAGCCTTGTTGTCCAAAGGAGAATACGGGTCTGTACTGTCTGGGTATGACTGTAACCACAAATGGGCTGCCATGGACCTGCTGTCCATTTACTTTTACTGATACATCACACTTTCCAGTTTCTTTGGGAAAATAGCTGATCTGGAAGCTGCCGTCTTTGTTATCTTGGACTCGCGCTTCCTTCGCAGAGCTTTGTCCTTGATGATTTATGATTTCCACTGTCACACAGTCACGCGCTTCATAACATTGTTCTCCTTCAGCATTTCGTGTTGTCAAAACAATCCCTGCTTTAAAGTGCACCTAACCCCCAATTTTTTTTTTTCGCTAGAACGAATCTACTTATTATTTGAAATAGTTCTGCGAAAAAATTTTTGAATTCCGTTAAATCCTCGATTTTCTGTGCCACGACGAAATCTCGAAAATAGCTCCAAAACACCGCCATTTTGTTTCACGACCGAGTTTGAGGAGAATGGGTCCAGCGGCTCTTGTGACGTCTACCCAGGAAGGTTGGATATCTCACGTCCTCTCATTTCCTTCAGGGTGGTGCAATACACATTCGAAAAGTGCGCTGAAACGCCTTCCAGAGGTACTATCGGCTGTTGCAGCAATATTCCAGATTTAAAGAAAGATATACTGTACAATTTACTGACGATGATCGGTCAAACAAGCGAACTGAATCTGTGAGAACCATTGAAGAACGCTCACTGGAATTTGTTCCGCAGACTTTCGAATGCTATTTTCATAAATTTTCTGCTTAAAGCTAACCAGAAATTTGTAGAAATACTACCTACAACCTATATCTTCCAATCCCGCAATATTTATAACATAACCGGCAAAGTTGTGTGATCCGGTCATGATCAAGAAGCGTTTATACCGATATGTAAATAGATCGCAACTGTACGCTGCTAACCAACACTTATTTCTCTTTCGATTTAGATGAAAGTCGAAGATTAATCCTCTAGAATTACATGATAACAAAATTGTTAGACTCACAGAGTTTTTCGAAGGTTTGGAAATCAGCAGTGCGACAAAGATTCTGTGCAATAGCGTCGAAAATATGACCGCGTAACATCTGCGGACCGCTTAGGGAACACATCCTTTTCGCTTATCTGACGAATTTCACTGCAAACTTTGAGAACAATTTACATTGGTTATTTGGAGTTACGACTTAAAACGTGTGACAATGTGAAATCGGTAATTGTATGAAATGTTTCCTTCCGCCTTGCTTCCCGCAGCTTCAAAAATACAGGTCCAAACAATACGATTTTCAATCGATCGAAGCCAATGTTTTGGAGGTCATCAAGTCTCGAAAACTGCAACACGTACGTCGCTCTTATAAACATGAAGCATTCAACTGAAAGTAAAACACAAACTGGATTTAACAGAACCTTGACAAAATACATTCTCGGTAAGGACAAATGTAAACGGGCTATAAACACGCGTGGGAATCTTATGTTTAGTTGACGAAATTACCATCCAAAGCAGTCCTTGAGTTTTCTTTCCTGCTTTTCGTTTGCCTGCTCCTCCACTTCGTATCTAGCTTTCCATTCCTAATATACAAGCAGCTCGTCCGCAAAAACGTCTTCCCCGTCGTCGCTTGAAATATTGTAAATTGCTCTCAAAGCTCTAAGCGGTGAGTTCACAGTCGTCGAACGTGCTCGATCGAAGTTTATTTCGGAGCCTTCCGAATCGAAACTTAACTCTGACTCCAGTGACGAAAAAGAAATGATTCTGAGACAAAACTTGGACGTTTAAGTCCCAAAATACATCGGAACGATTAGTTTTGCGTTCTATTTTCTCGAGCAAATACAGAGAGTTGACTGAGGCGCTATTGTGTTTGGTTCCTGGGTAGACGTCATCAGGTACCGCCGCCCCAGACTCCCTAAAACGCGGTCGTGAAACACTTAATCGCGACTTTGAAAGGGCATAGAAAATCGAGGATTCAACCAAATTCAAAAATTTCTTCGCCCAAATGCTTCAAATAAAGTCTAGATTTGTTTTAGCGAAAAAAAAATTTGGGGTTTAGGTGCACTTTAAGTCCAACAATAGCTTCACTCGTTCCTTTTCCTTCCGCTCTTGATTGATGCGCACTAGTGTTGCTGTAAAATGTTTCTAATGAGCCAATTCCTTCAGTGATCGTTTTATCCATTAATGTTTCGTTTTCCACCAGAATGAATCGACGAGCGGCTTCAAGGTCACAGTTGACTCTTTCTCCTACATCATTCATGACTCCTTGAAAGATTGCATCTAATGACTTCTCTAACAGTACAATCTCAGCGCTTGTGCTTCGTTCTAAAAGTGTTTCAGCTTTTTCAATTACGGTATTTTTCATTTGCACTTGGTGTTCAATCCCGCTTTTCTGTGTTACAAGACGTCGGATTGACTCTGCCGCTTGGTTTTCCACTTCTTTACAGACTTTTTGCTTCTTTTCTTCGATGACACAGATCAACGCTTCAGCAAACTTTTGCGCGTTGCTCTTCACGGCAGCGGCTTGCTCTTGAATTTGAAAACAGATTTGGTCAATGATGGTGATCTTGTTTTTCTGCTGTTCGACGTTTTCCTTTTGCGACTCGATCACTGATTTCACTTGTAACTTGCGTTCGTATGCAGCTTCCTCCAGAAGGATCTTGGCGTGACCTTCGTGGTTTCATCATTCACTGCCACCCCATAAATACTTCATAATGAATCCTTTCCCTTTCCTTTGAGCTTTAGCTTGACGCTCGCTGGTCAATGTTTGTAATGAGCCGATTCCTTCAGTGTTAGCCAGGTCTATTAATGTTTCGTTCTCCACGAAGTTGAATCGACGACTAAAATCTTCAAGGTCATAGTCGACTTGTTCCACTTCACGCCCGACTTCTTGCGCGGGAAAGATATCATCTGCTGACTTGCCTAAATGTGCAATCTCAGCGCTTTTGCTTCTTTCTAAAAGTGTTTCAGTTTTTCCAATTACTGTCTCGGTCATTTTCATTTCACGTTCAATCTCGCTTTTTTGTGCCGCAAGAAGCTGGAGTAGTTCTGCTGTTCTATTATCTACTTCATCATAGATTTCCTTCATCTTCGCCTCGATGACACAGATCAACGCTTCACCAAAGGTCTGTGCGTTTCTCTTCACGGCAGCGGCTTGCTCTTGCACTTGAATACAGGTTTGCTCAATGTTGGTAATTTTAATTTTCTGCTGTTGGACGTTTTCCTTTTTCGACTCAATCACAGATTTCACTTGTAACTTGCTTTCATTTGCAGCTTCTTTCAGAGGTATCTTGACGTGGCCTTCGTGATCTGTTAAAGCACAAGTGTTGCATATTGGAGTTTCACAAATCTTGCAAAAGAACTTCAGCTCATCTTTCTCGTGATGTTTCTTTTGGCAAAATGCTGGGCGCTTTAAAACGTTCTCAAAGTCGTCGTCTTTAAAGTCAGTAAGCGCCAACACACGGTGCTCTTTGTTAGCTCTGATTATGTTGTGCCCAGTGATACAGTCGTCACACCAGAATACACAACATTGAAAACAATAGCAACTCTGTGCACTTCTGTCGTCGCAGTTTCCACATTTAACTCCCGTTATACTACACTGTTTAATGGCCAACACATTTAACAAACTGTTGATGCGAAAGTTGGTCGGCAAGTCCGGCAGGTTTCCACTTCCAGGGACTTCACTCTCTCTTCTACATTCTGGGCAAGCTATGACATCATGGCGACCACTCGTTCGTAGAATTCCTTCTAAGCAGTGAAGACAAAAGCTGTGTAAACATGGCAGCGTTTTTGGATCAGTGAATATGGTCTTGCACACAGAACAGGATACTTCTTCATGAAGGTTGTCTAGCAAGGTTTTTATATCCATGATAAAAAGCCGAGGGAAAACTAAAAGGGTTCCGCGTTGAAAACGCCTCAAGAATAAAGCCTTTTGATCTCTTTTAAGCATGATACTATTGACCAATAAGATAACAGTATTAGACATGTTTTGACATTGTCTGATTTCTAAGAATGATTGCATAGATCGCCAAAGATTCTAAGAACGGTGACCACAAGAAGCTTGACCTACAGATTAAAGCAGACAGACTGAACTACTCAGATCAGATTACGGGACATAACGTCTGAAATGCTACGTCCAGAAACCAGATCTGAGAATTTCTAGTAATTTCTGGCCAGCATCCCCGTCACTTTCTTTATAGCGAAGTGTTCCTAAGAACAAGTCGTTCGTTCTTCATTTAGACAATAGAGTGTTGAAAGATGCCCTCTAATATCGAGACTTTCGTAATCCTTTATTATTTCACTTTCCACGACGGTAATTATTAAGGAAGAGCCTCCATTTTAGCTATCGAATAATCGGCAATCGAGGCCTTTATGTGTCAACACGCAAACGGGTTACAAGACTAATGAAAATCGTCAGCTAAGAGATCTTGTTTTGATGTTCTACCAAATTCGTAGAATTTTGTAATTCAGTACCAAGAATTAATGCTTCAAGCTTGGAACGGCTGAAGTAATTTAACACCGATAATACCCTGGCAAAAGGGCATAATCTCACTATCCTTTAATTAATGTACAAAGGTAAGGAAATCCTTGTCAGAAATCTAGAATTATAAGAATTTTGATTAGTGCTAACATCAAAAGTCAGTGGTGCGAAAGTAAGCTACAAAGATATAGAGTTACTTTCGTATCTCGAGCAATACATAAAAGAGGTCATAATAAACGATAAAGTTCATAATAAAACTTTATAATGTAATAAGGGAAGCTAATATTCTATGTGCGTCGATTGATGGCATTGGCCCTATATAGATGCATTCCCAAAGGGAGAATAACGTGACAGCTAACATACAGGCAGCCAGCATACAGGCTGCGTAGGTCGCAAAAAACCCGAGGGGGGGAAGGTACTCCCAGAAAAGTTGGGTAGGGGTGTGCAGCCCACTTCCCAAAACCTTTACCTTATTTATGACCAAAATCTGTGATTTGTGCGACCCTATTTATGACCAGACCAAAAATTAGATACCCTATTCATGACAGTTTCGGCTGGTACAGTTTCTCTAAACATAAGTTATGACGCGCTTTTGTTGATGATCTTATTGATAATGATGAAAAAGTAGCTTCTTCAAAGAAACACAATTCAAGACTAGAGTGCTAAACCCGTACCCAATTTAAGACCAAAATAGCCAAAATCGTTACCCTTTTTATGACCAAAACAGCTGAAAAACCCTACCCTTTGGGGCCGCACATACCTATATAGCCCATATAAGGGAGTACCCCCGCCCCTGGGGTCGTAAAAGATACATTGGGTTGTTACGTTGCACTGGCCCTTGCAGGAGGCAGAAACGCACACCCAGCGTGACAACTGTTCGGCCACAAACAAATCATGAGCTCTGCGAGAAAAGTTCAATTAGCAGATTATTCAATCGAGCAACAAAATCCTCCAGTTGATGGCCATGAAACATTTGCACGTGTATCACAAGTCAAACAATGTGTAACAAAATGACTGTCACAATTTATTATCACTTCTAGATTTTTAAAAAAGCTTTGGACACTTGCATATTATGTATTGGAACCGAATTCGCTTGATTTTTGTCGTCCATAACATTTACTGTCACAGACCAAATCCCGTGCACTGTTTATTCATCAAGATCAAGACATTACCTGCAAGAAAAGCTGAAGAGGAATACGAATGTCTGGAAAATGTAATAACGAGGAAAATGTTAACCATCTTTTCAGCCCTGAAGTTTAAAACTCTGTTGTATGTAACAAGCGCTCTAAATGCCTTGATCAAGAATTTTCAATATGAAGGTATGGCACCACCCACCTTTCACAAGTTTCGGACACAAAATGTAAATTTGTATTTGTTATATTGGACAAGCAATCAATCAATCAATCAATCAATCAATCAATCAATCGATCAATCGATCAATCGTCAATCAACCTTCATTTAAAACGCGAAATATTATCATAAAAATGGTCTCCCTAAGAGTCAGTGAAAAGAAAAGGTGAAAGTGCTCTTTCCACCAATTTTACTTAAAAACTGGCCATTAGAAGAAAAGGTCTCGATCAATTTCTTAGCGGCAAGAATAATATTCCCATTACTGTCTAAAGATAAACCAAGAGGGCGATTAAGACTTCTTCTGCCGAACTGGCCGAGGAAAATGCCCTCGTCACCGAAAATTTTAACTTGGCCAGCAGCATTGTCCGTAACAATAATGTTGCCATTTTTATCAAACTCTATCCCAGCGGGATAGGAAAAGTATTTAGCTCTTATCAACCGAGCAGGAGGTCAGTACGGGAGAATCTTGACTGAGGTCCTGAGTACAGACCGAACGCAGGGAGGTCTGTGCACACGACCAAGGTCAGGATTCTCCCATACAGACCGACTAAGCTCGGTCAATAAGATGTTTATTATATGGCATTTACGAAAAATTTAATTCGTTAAATGTAACTGGTTTGTACTAGCTGACATTTTGCTTGCGAATGGCGATGAGCTGAACTTGATTCTGCAATGAAGTCCGCTCGTCCTCTTTACTTTTCTTTTCTCGTCAGGCTTTTTGGCACTTCCATAAATATATATTGTTAGAAGAAAATAGTCAATATTTTTGCCATATATTTTAGTTTGCAACTTTTTCACCGCAAAACATTACCGATCTAGATGCCGGTCTAGATGGGAAAATGTAGACCGCTTTCAATATCGATTTCAGCCAATCAAATTCGTGAATTTGGTAGTTTCCAGTCCTCGTAAGGCACAGCCATATAATAACCCTGCTTATTACCCTTTCTGCCGAAAGATGTTAGGTAACCTCCACCACTGCTAAATATCTGCACTCGTTTTTGATCAATGTCATTTCACCGCAATTTCATCACGTTCATTTCCTGCTACTCCCCAAGGAAAGTGAAACTGCGCATCAGACAAACCTTTCTGTCCAATAGTTTTTACGTTTCTGAACTTTCCGGCAAAAGGAATGCCATAAATTTCTTTATCTTCCGTAACGCATTTTTCGGCGGTTTCTTTTGCAAAATGGCTTATTGTAAAGCTATCATTGTCTTCTTGGCCTGGTGCTTTCGTCTTTCGTTGGTATCCCCTTCAAAGTACCTGATTTCTAATGCTACCCAGTCACTATCTCCGTGAGGTGTTCTCCAGCGATTTTTCTTGTCAAAACAAGCTGTTCTTCACGACCAGCCATGGCTTCACTGTTTACTTTTCCATTGGCGCTGGACTGATTCCTTTCAGTCTTAACGGACCCGATGCCTTCAGTGCTGACAATATCTGATAACCTTTTATTTTCCAGGAAATGAAAGCTGGGGAACGTTCCATCGTCCCAACCGTCTAAATCGTCTTGGTTCAATTCCTCTTGAAATACCTTGTCTGGATATTTTTTTCGTCGCATGATTTCAGCCTTTGTGCTCACAATTTTTTCATTTCTTCAATTCCTGTCTCGGTCATTTTTACTACATCTTCTATCTTGGCCTTTCTAACTTCCAGACGTTAGAGTGATGCTTCTGTTTCACTTTCAACGTTATTGCAGAGCTTTTGCTTCTTGACTTTGATAAATGCGATCACTTTATTAGCGAATTCCTCTGCGCTTTCTTTCGCGTTCTTGGCTTTTTCTTGAAGTTTAGCACAGTTTCCGCCAACTTAAGTAATTTAATCCTCTCCGCTTTTTCTCTACATTTTGTCCCTGAGAGTTAAACGCAGACCTTAATTGCACCATTCGTTTATTTGCGGCCTCTCCTTAAGTTGTCTTAACGTGATCGTCATGAACGGTTACTTCACAAGAACTGCCTCACAAGGGGATCCTAATTCTCTTCTTTCGACAAAATGCCGGAAGCTTCAAATAACTTTTAAAAAGTCCTCGTCCCTAAAGTCTTTTGGTTCAAAAAGATGTCACGCTAAGTTCTTGAATATACTTCATGTGTTACGGGATTAACGAGTCTAACATAATATAGATGGTTTTCATTGTCACGCCCGACTTCTTGCGCGGGAAAGATATCATCTGCTGACTTGCCTAAATGTGCAATCTCAGCGCTTTTGCTTCTTTCTAAAAGTGTTTCAGTTTTTCCAATTACTGTCTCGGTCATTTTCATTTCACGTTCAATCTCGCTTTTTTGTGCCGCAAGAAGCTGGAGTAGTTCTGCTGTTCTATTATCTACTTCATCATAGATTTCCTTCATCTTCGCCTCGATGACACAGATCAACGCTTCACCAAAGGTCTGTGCGTTTCTCTTCACGGCAGCGGCTTGCTCTTGCACTTGAATACAGGTTTGCTCAATGTTGGTAATTTTAATTTTCTGCTGTTGGACGTTTTCCTTTTTCGACTCAATCACAGATTTCACTTGTAACTTGCTTTCATTTGCAGCTTCTTCCAGAGGTATCTTGACGTGACCTTCGTGATCTGTTAAAGCACAAGTGTTGCATATTGGAGTTTCACAAATCTTGCAAAAGAACTTCAGCTCATCTTTCCCGTGATTTTCCTTTTGGCAAAATGCTGGACGCTTCAAAAAGTCCTCAAAGTCTTCGTCTTTAAAGTCGGTAAGCGCCAACATACGGTGTTCTTTGAAAGCTCGCATTCTGTTGTGCGTGTTAACACAGACGTCACACCAGAAGAGAGAACAGTGGAAACAATAACAACTTTGAAAACTTATTTGGTCGCAATTTCCGCATCTGACTCCTGTTGTATTGCACTGTTTAATTGCCAACACATCCAGCAAACTGTTGGTTCGAAACTTTGTCGGCAGGTCATTGAGATTTCCACTACTGGGGACTCTTCTCTCTCTTCTACATTTGTGGCATGTTATGACGTCATGGTGGTCACTCTTTCGAAGAATCTCGTTCAGGCAATGAAGACAAAAACTGTGTAAACATGGCAGCTGCTTTAGATCAGTGAATGTGGTCTTGCACTTAGAACAGGATACTTCTTCATGAAGATTGTTAAGCAAGGTTTTTATATCCATGTTTAAAGGGGTAAAAGAAAAGGGTTGTGCGTCGAAAACGCTTTCAAGAATGAGGCCTTAATTATGATCGCCTTTTTTAGTATGATACTATTGACCAATCAAATAACAGTATAAGACATGTTTGACATATTGTCTGATTTCTAAGAAGGATTGCATAAATCGCGAAAGATTCTAAGAACTGTGATCCGTAATAGAGCTTGACCTACAAATTAAAGCAGACAGACTACTCAGATCACATTACGGGACATAATGTCTGTAATGCTACCCCTGGAAAACAAACCTCAGAATTTCTAGTAATATAGGCAGGCGTCCCCGTCACGTTATTTTAAATGGCGAATTGTTCCTAAGAACGAATCGTTCCTTCTTCATTTGGACAATAGAGTGTTTAAAGATGCCCTCTAATATCGAGGCTTTTTTGTCTTAATCCTTTATTTCTCTTTCCACGATCGTAATTAATAAGGAAACGCCTCCTTTTTAGCTATCGAATAATCAGCACTTGAGGTCTTTTTGTGTCCATACACAAACCTAGGAGATCTTGTTTTGATGTTCTACCAAATTCTTATAATTAACCTTAATGCAAATATTTGAAATTCAATATCGAGAATTAATGCTTCGAGCTTGTAACGGCTAAAGGAATTTAACACCGGTAATACCCTGGCAACAGGACATAATCAAAGGCTGAGGGAACTTCTCTTCAGGAATCTAGAAATATCAGACCTTTAACTGTTGCTTACGTCAAAAGTGGTGCGAAAGTGAGCTACAAAGATATACAGAACTACTTTTTACTCGGGCTTCCGTAGGAGAACCCGAGTCTTAAAATGCTAGTGTTTTGGTCGCCAAAAGGGGGGTCATGGTCCCAGGCGTTCCATGCGTAGAGCATGAAACTGGGGACGAGAAACGCGACATTGCTCGCTCTTCGTGAGAGAATGCGGTGTTTTGCGAAGAAAGTTTTGGCAAGAATCGCGCCTTATACATTCATCTCACATACAAAGATGTCGATCGTTTTCAGAAAGGGTCGGTCCACGAATTATATCGCTTAAAAGCCAGCCCGGTAAGCAACGTTCACGTTTGAAACGTTCTCGTGAGATAACAACTGAGTCGATTGCGGTATGAGTTCAATCTACGAAAACACTGGCAAAAATAGGCAGTCAATGACGGTATGTGGCTACTGCTGTTATTATTTAGAACATTGCAGTAAAACAAATCATATTGCAATAAAACGAGCTAAATACGAAAACGTTTTTGGACTCGTAGCTCATTAAAAACATGCCGACTTGTTTCTTGCACCGCGTAAAATATATCGATCTCCAACTGAAAGTTGTAGAGATAAGACTTTCGGTAACTTGAATTAAATATCTTATCTCCAAGTTAGTTGGCTTTCTGGTAGGGAGCAGGAAAAAAAAAGTAACGTGTGAATTTGGAGGCACATTGTGCGGGAGAATTAAACCTTCGATTGTGCGGGGAATTGCGCGGGATTATTGACGAACTAATGTTCTTGGTAAATCCTAAGGAAAATCTGCATGACGATAGTTTAGCCAGTTATTTCACTAGTAGTTCAAATATATTTAGCAGTCTTAGCAATCGCCAATTCTTTTAGAAAACTGTGTCTGACTGCATAAGAAAATCATGTTGCGTGCCATGAACTAGACGAGCATGAAACCAAAATAAATAGCAAAACAGAATGCCGCATCTTCCCTTATAAATGAGTCCTTTTAAAAAATACTCCTGCCTTGATTCAATAAAAATGATTAGCTTGAATATTTTTTCATAAACTGCGTCAAGGGTCGCAAATTCTTGGAAGTTATCCGCAAAATACACAACTTGAAAGTTTCTGCAAATTATGTGCAATGCAATTTGAGCCTAGTCGCAGGACTGTTGTTTTCGCGAAGGAGTTTATCATAATAGACGATGAAGTTCATAATAAACTTAACAAATAAAGAAGCCTAAGCCGTGTATTACACTGTGATAAAACACGACGGGCATTTGAGAACACGAGGGAAATGTAGTAAACACGACCCGCAGGCGAGTGTTCTCTACAACTTATGTAAACCGGAAGTGTTTTATGTAGACCGGAAGTAGTTGTAAGCTCAACACCAGGTTGAGGCTATGTATTGCACCATATTGAGTTGCACGAGTCCATGTTGTGAGGTAGAAGTTTTCGTCGTGTACGAATAAAACTTGAGTTCCAGTTGCTCTCTCTGATGTTTTAATCCACCCAAGAACATGGCCACGCTCGCCACATTCTGGAGTGTTCTCTAATGTCCGGAGTGTTTTATCCCAGTGTAATACACGGCTTAGGCTTCTTCATTTGCTTTATGATAAAGAGGTAATGTGCCGAAAAACAATAAAACACGCTTTTTCTATATTTTATACTCTGATGAAACATGGGTTTTTGACCAATCAGAGCGCGCGCAGGGTCCTATCTATAGTATAGTTTATAATATGAAGTGAAGCTAATATTCTATGTACGTCGATTGATGGCATTGGCCCTATATAGATGCATTCCCAAAGGGAGAATAACGTGACAGTTAACATACAGGCAGCCAGCATACAGGCTTTATAGGTCGTAAAAGATACGCTGTGCTGTTACGTTGCCCTGGCCCTTGCACGGGGCAGAAACAAATAATGTCCAGCGTGACAACTGTTCGGTGGCAGACAAATCATGAGGTCTATGGACAATCATCTAGCGCCAAGAGAAAAAAAAATTCAGCTCGTTGATCAGCTAATTATCCAGCCAGTTGTTGTGAGAGGTGTCCGACTTTAGGCAGTAGCGTCGTGAGGGACAATGAAACAAAAATAAATAAAATATTCAGAAGAGGAAATAACTCGGCACTGGACCCGTTTACAGGACGAGAAACGTTCAGTAAACAGATTATGATTCAATCGAACAACAACCTCTTCCAGTTGATGGCCATGAAACATTTGCATGTGCATCACAAGCCAAACAATGTTGAAGAAAATGACTGTACTGTAACAATTTATTTTCACTTCTAGATTTTAAGACCTTTACGCTCTTGTACAGTATGTATTGCAACCTAATTCGTTTAATTCCTATCGTCTATAACATTTACTGTCACTAGACAAATGCCATGCACTGTTTATCCATCAAGACGTTACCTGCAAGAAAAGCTGAACGGGAATACAAATGTCTGGAAAAATTAAAAACGGGGAAAATGTTAATCATCTTTTCAGCCGTGAAGTTTCAAACTCTGTTGTATGTAACAAACGCTCTAAATGCCTTTATCAAGAAGTTTCAATATAAAGGTATGGCACCACCCACTTTCCACCTTTCATTTATTTCTTATCGGCAAGAATAATATTCCCATCACTGCCTAAAGATAAAGCAAGAGGGCGATGAAGACTTCGTCTGCCGAACTGGCGCAGGAAAATGCCCTCGTCACTGAAAATTTTAACCGTTTGCTAGCAGCACTGTCCGCAACAATAATTTTGCCATTTTTATCACACTCTATCCCAGCTTGATAGGAAAAATATCCCTGCTTATTACCCTTTCTTCCGAAGGATCTTAGGTAACTTCCACCCTTGCTAAATATCTGCACGCGTTTTCTATTTATGTCAGTTACTACTATTTCATCACGTTCATTTACTGCTACCCTCCAAGGAAAGTGAAACTGCCCATCAGACAAACCTTTTTGTCCAATAGTTTCCCGGCATAGTCAATCGAACGTTCGGAAATCGAACTCAATCCATGGATCGAGTTCGATTGAATTCGGCAATCGAACCAAATCGAACACCGAGCTATGTGTGAGTTCGATTTCCGAACCAATCGAACTCAGTCGAACAAATGGAACCGTGCCGAACTAAATCCATTAGATTGTGTTCGACTGGGTTCGGCAGCCGAACTCAATCGAACACAATGCAATGGATTGCGTCCAATTGTTCGGTGAATAAATTCGCTTGAACAAAGATTTTGTTATGCCGTCTCGAAAACGCGAAAAACGCGTGTCATACTGAAGTAATTCGAGCCTCGAAAAACTTTGCTATTAATTTTCGACACCAGTTCTACAAAATATCAAGAGTTCAGAAATCAAACGTTCGATTTACTTCGCTTGTCCAATTATTTTTTTGTGTGAGTTAATGTTCGACTTGGTTCGATTGCCGAACTCAATCGAACTCAACTCATGCGGATTGAGTTCGATTTAGTTCGATTTAGGTCGATTTAGTTTGATTGAGTTCCGGATTGAAATACAGTTGGATCGGGTTCGATTGACTATGCCGGGATAGTTTTTACGTGTTTGAACTTTCCGGCAAAAGGAATGCCGTGAAAATCTTCATCTTCCTTAACGCTTTTTTTCGGCGGTTTCTTTCGCAAAATGCTTATTGTAAAGTTATTATTGTCTTCTTGGCCTGGTGCTTTCGTCTCGTTGACATCCCTTTCAAAGTACCTGATTTCTGATGTTACCCAATCACTATCTTCGTGAGGTGTTCTCCAGCGATTCTTGTCAAAACAAACGGTTCTTCAAGACCAGCGATAGCTTCACTGTTTACGTTTCCGTTGGCGCTGGACTGATTCCTTTCAGTCTAAGGGGACCCGACTCCTTCAATGCTGACAATATCTGATAACCTTTTATTTTCCAGGAAATGAAATCTGCGGGAACGTTCCATTTATCTAAATCGTCTTGGTTTAATTCCTGTTAAAATATTTTTTCTGGAGATTTGTTTGGTCGCATGATTTCAGCCTTTGCCTATGTTGGCCTTTTTTTTTACTTCCAGACGTTGAAGTGATGCTTCTGTTTCACTATCAACTTCATTGCAGAGCTTTTACTTCTTGACTTTGATAACAGCGAGTCACTTTGTTAGCAAACTCCTCTGTGCTTTCTTTCGCGTTCTTGGCTTTTTCTTGAGTTTTAGCACGGTTTCCGTCAAGTTTAATGATTTTACTCCTCTACTTCTCTACATTTTTCTCTCCCCGAGACTCAGTGACAGACTACGTGTACCATTCGTTTATTTGCGGCTTCTTCTAAAGTTGTCTCGGCGTGACCGTGATGAACGGTTATTCCACAAGAACTGCCTCACAAAAGAATTCTAATTCCAATTCTTACTTTTTGTGACCTTTTTTTTTTTTAATTTTTTAAAATTTTTTAAATTTTTTTTTTAAATTTTTCGTGACCTGTCTTTGGACAAAATGCCGGTCGCTTTAAATAGCTCTTAAGCTCCTCGTCTCTAAAGTCTTTTAGTTCTCAAAGATGTCACGCTAAGTTGATGAATTTTACTTCATGTTGTATGGGATTGATGCGTGTAACACAATGTAAGTGTTGATATATTAGACATATTAGTATGTTGGATGAACCTCTCATCAGTGTTGTTGATGGCAGATTAAGGTGCAGGCGCCTTTTACATGCCACAAGTACTGCTGGAAATTCTGAAACCAAAATAACAATATTATTCTGCTGTGGCCTGCAAGGCCCGGGGGGTTACTCCTAGAAAAATTGGGTGGGGGTTGTGCGGCCCGCTTTCCAAAACCCTTACCCTATTTGTGACCAAAATCTGCGATTTTTTCTACCTTATTGATGACCTGAAAAAGCAGCTTCTTCTAAAAAAACATACCCAGTTCAAGACTAGAGCGAAAAAACCATAACCTCTTTATGACCAAAATGACCAAAATCGATACCCTGTTTATGACCAAAACGGCTGACAGCCCTACCCCTTGGGGCCGCACATATACCTATATAGCCATATAAGGGGGAACCTCCTCCTCTCCGGGCTGCAAAGGCTGTAACAGTCAATAACGGTCCGTATGAAACACAAATGATCTTCACATTTGTTTACAATAGCAAATGATGAATTCTGACACAATCAGAAATGATTAGAGCCTGATAATTCTTTAGCGTTACATTTGATATTCAAGACGGTCTTAGCAATGACGTCAATCTTATTTCCATAGCAACATTACCGAAAGTCTTTCTTTCACATTTGTAATCAGTGAATTAAATGAAATATATTCGAGCAATTTAACTGTGAACATTAAAACATATTTACATGGAGATCGAGGGTGAGTAGTTTATATCCGCGGTTCCAAGAGCAGCACAAAGGAAAAGAAATTTAAGTTATCTTGGTAGTACCTTTGATTTCATGTCATGATTTTTTTTATTTCAACCGTCTTCCTTGGTAAGATACAAGAGGAGATCAGGAATAACGATGAGAAATAAGTCCTGTCGATATCGAGTTGTATACGTTCCTACCGTTTAAATAATAGCTCGTTTTCAAGTGACGTCATCACTTTCTAAAATCCAGAACTAAGGAGCCATTAAAACTTTTATCCTCATCAGGCATAAGAGGCGGTATATTTATATCTGTTAACAATTTCGCAGCTCCATAGCGTGCTTCGTTTGGAAACCAGAGCATTTTGAAATTCAGGGTTATGGAGGTGCGTGACAAAAGGCTACGATCGAGTTTGGTGAAAAATATATACTTATCTCATGATTTTTGAGCCTTTTTACAAGTTAGAGCATCAGGAAAAGGGCTTATGTAAACATTTGTTTGTTCAATGCTGATAATCAGTCGCCTAGATAGCCAAAGTAAGTTCCAGATGTTTACACTATTTTCTGGCCGCCATATCGGTGTACCACGGATCTACAAACATGGCGTTTTCATACTGGACTCTGTAAATTTCTGCGAAACTTTTCGACGAATACCTGAAGTTTGGGGAGACGCACAGGCCTAAAAATTGGAGTAGTGACTTATTTAGTTATCTTCTATAACATCACAATTTCTTAGCGTTTTCCACTGGATGGATTTCGCGTTATTTTTTATTGCGTGGACGGCGAAAACGATCTATTGTTTAGCGATAGACCACTCTTTCTATGGGTTTACTGGCGCAATAAACCACGCGGGATGTTGGGATAACACGAGAAAAGCTTGTAAATCACGAGCCGTTAGGCGAGTGAATTACATGCTTTTCGAGTCTTCTCCCAGCATCCCAAGTGGTTTATTGCGCCGGTAAACCCATAGAAAGAGAGGTCTATCGCTTTTATGAAATAACTATGGAAAAAGTATGTCAATGAGAGGAAAATTTATTGTACTTTCGTGATCAAGTTGCTTATTCTCATCAAATTCATGAAAGGCATCGATGAAAGGCAAAAAGCATATTAAGAGCCCATTCCTGTAAATACCGAGAATGAGATGACAGTCACGAAATTTCGGATTTCTTCATATTTTGCCCAAATAACCTCTAAGTGAGTTGTTTTCGAAAATACTATTCAAGGGTCCTGAAGCGCTTTAGGTTTTTCGAAATCGAGGAAAGTCCGAAAATCGCCATTTTAGCTGCCTGCGCCGTCGAAAATGGCCGAAAATTGTACATTTTCTTTTCCCTCATACAGGTCAACGCGATGATATCTATCAATATACTTTGGGTAGCTCATAGTTCATGTCTTGCTGTTTCTAAAGCATTAATTTGATTAGCAAAAGCTCCAACTGTTATAATATTTTAGGCCGATACAAGTACCTTCATCGAAACTTAACTCAAAAGTATTCTGACGGGGAAATGTAGGGATTCGTAAGTGGAATCGGTTTCACGAAAGTAAAAGGCTGTACGAAAAGTGTGCAAGTAGTCCAAACTTCACGTACTTGGCGAAGCGATTCAACGCAGTGTTTAATGATCACTTTCAAAGTTTTGCGAATGGAATAAAGGTTAGTAACAGAAGCCGGAACGCTGGTTCCGAAATTTATTCAGAATTTTTTTAGTTATGCTGAAGGCTATGAAGTCCGTGTTTCTCTGTATTTTGCTAAATGAAAACTATTGCTTGAAAGCTAAGTTTATGGACATCAAATTCATTTATCGTGTAATGCATGCATGCATTGAGTTTAAACTCAAAATTTCTGATAGAGAGAAATCTTTTCCCTGCTTTTTTGACAACCCAAATTCATCAGTCGAGACAAGCTGACTTCGTCCTCAACAGACCGTGGAAAGCACCGAAATAAGTGTTTAAAACGTCCTTAATCTTAATCTCAAGCGTAACCGGAGTCGGCGTAAAAGTTTTGCCGTGGAAAAGACAAAAAACTTTATATGACGTCCAACTTCTGGTCCTGTTTTTCCTTGCAAATACCCATGTATATGTTGAATAAAAAGATATTCGTGTTATAGATATCTCAGGCAGTTAAAGGTAAAACTGTTTATTACATTTGTTATCGCTAGAGTTCCGAGTGCTCTAGTTCCTGCCTAGAGCTGCCATAGATCGGGAACCGTGGTTTACCGGTACAATAGAACATAGGTTTAACAGCTCTATTGACCAATCAGAGCGTGCGTAATATCTCAGTTATTTTATAAATAAAACATTCACATTTCAAGCAAAGTTTTGAAAACCATTTTTCCAATTTATTTACATTTTGTCTTAACTTGATACAAATAAGCGTATAAGGGCCATTGAAATGGACCACAAATATCTGACATTTCTTAACCCCAAACGCTGTTACTAAATTTGCTGCAATCAAAAATTCAAACATCGAATAAATGCATTTAACTTGCATATTATTTTCTAGTACTTGGTGGTTTCTACTCAAATGACGGTTGCATATATAGGAGACTGCCTTATGGTATGATTATCCTGAGGGTAACACTAGTATTAAGTCACAGGTGAGTGGATATCATATTTACTCAAACATCTGAATACGATGGTTACCGTAGTCAGTCACAACTATCCTACCATCACTGAGAACTGCTGTAGACAATGGACAATCAAATTTGCCTATCCCGCTGCCTTTTGTTCCAAATTTTGCGACAAAATTTCCACTTAGTTCAAACACCTGAACCCTGTGATTCCATAGATCACAGACCATTAGGTGTCCTGCCTTGTTAACTGACAAGCCACGAGGCCTATTGAACTCCCCGTCTCCCTCCCCCTTTTTTTCCAAATTTGTACAGAAATGTTCCATCCCCGTTAAACACTTTAAGACAATGTTCATCACTGTCTGATACTATAAGATAGTTGTCATATTGGACACAGTGATAAGGAAAGGTGAAAGAACCCTTTTCGCCAATTGTGCGTAAAAACTGGCCATCTGGATGAAATATCTTAATTAGTTTATTAAATCTGTCAGCGACAATAATATTTCCGTCGCTATCTATGGATAAACCATGGGGAAAGTTCAACTCATGATCAAAATTTCCATGACTACCAAACGTGTTTAGGTGCTCACCTTGCTCACTGAAGCATTGGACACGGCTGTTATTAGTGTCTACCACCATAATATTATCATTCTTGTCAAAGCTTATCCCACAAGGAAAGTGAAATTCTCCATTTTTATCACCCTTTCTACCAAAAGTTCGTAAGTAAGTCCCTTCGCTATTAAAAACTTGAATCCTGTTGTTACCATTATCAGTAACTGCAATTTCATTACGTTCATTCACTGCAACTCCCAAAGGCTTACATAGCATTCCAGCAGTCGAGGATAATACATGTCTGTACTTTCTGGGTTTGACTGTAACCACAAATGGGCTGCCATGGACCTGTTTTCCATTTACTTTCACTGACACGTCGTATTTTCCAGTTTCTTTGGCAAAATAACTGATTTTGTAGCTGCCATCTTTATTATCTTGAACTCGCGCTTCCGTCGCACAATCCCGTCCTTGAACATTTTTGATTTCCGCTGTAACACGGTCACCTCCGTCATAACATTGTTCTCCTTCAGCATTTCTTGTTGTCAAAACAGACTGTGCCTCTAGTCCAACGACAGCTTCACTCGTTCCTTTTCCTTCAGCCCTTGATTGATGCGCTCTTGTCTTGCTGAAATATGTTTTGAAAGAGCCAATTCCTTCAGTGTTCATTTTGTTTGTTAATGTCTCGTTTTCCACGAAAATGAATCGACGAAGAGCTTCAAGGGCACAGGTATCTCTTTCTCCTTCATCATCCAGGACTCGTTCCTGACAGATTGCATCTACTGATTTGTCCAACTGTACAATCTCAGCGCTTGTGTTTCGTTTGAACAGTGTTTCAGTTTGTTCAATTACTGTCTCGGTCATTTTCGTGTGATCTTCAACCTCGTGTTTTTGTACTCCAAGACGTTGGATTGACTCAGCCGCTTGATTTTCTACTTGATTACAGAATTCTTGCTTCTTTGCTTCAATGACACAGATCACTGCTTCAACAAACTTTTGCGCCTTTTCTTTCACGTTAGCCGCTTGCTCTTTAATTTGAAAGCAGGTTTTGTCAATTTCGGCGATATTGTTTCTCTGCTTTTGCACATTTTCCTTTAGGGACTCAATCACAGACTTTACTTGCAACTTTCGTTCATGCCCAGCTTGTTCCAAAGGCATATTGGCGTGACCTTCATGGTCTGTCAAAGCACAAGCGTCGCAAATTGGAATTTCACAAATCTTGCAAAAGAACTTCAGCTCGTATTTCTCGCGGCGTTTCTTTTGGCAAAACTCTGGACGCTTTAAAACATTCTCAAAGTCTTCGTCTTGAAAGTCTTTGAGCGCCAATACGAGGTGTTCTTTATTGGCTCTGATTCCATTATGGAGGCTTATACAGTTGGCTTCACACCAGAATGCACAACACTGGAAACAGTAGAAACTCTTGGAGCTTTGTTTTTCGCAATTTCCACATTTCACAGCAGTCGTAGCATGCTCTTTTATGGCCAACACATCTAGAAGACCGTTGATTCGAAAGCTAGTAGGTAGCTTGTTAAGGCTTTCACTAGGGACTTTACTCTGTCTGCGACGTTTTGGACATGTTATGATATCGTGGCGGCCACTCGTTTGTAGAATCCCGTTCAAGCAGTGAAGACAAAAACTGTGTAGACATGGCAGCTGTTTTGGATTGGTGTATGTTGTCATGCACTGAGAACAGGATACTTCTTCATAAATATTAGTCAGCAAGAATTTTATATCCATGATTAATTACGGAAAGCGACGAAGGTTTGGAGTTGTAAAAGCTCCACTAATTGATGAAGTCTTGTGATCTGATGGAGTGTTTGTTTTTGATAATCTTGACCAATAAGGAAGCGGTATTAGACACAGTTTGACATATTGGTATAACGCTAAGAATAATTACATCAAGCACCAAAGGCTCAATGATCTTCGACTAAGTTAACTTGACTTGTTATTTCAAGCTGTTAAACACTCTTCAAGATCAGATTGCGCAGCAAAATGTCTGAAGCGTTCTTAAAACGCCCTTTAATCGATAGTTGTGTTCTGTTTTACAGGGGCCCATTTTACCATACAATACACTCATCTTGTTTAATTTAACGACAGTTATAATCGGAAGAGCTGACCTGTTGTCAATATGGTACTTTTGAATAGCAAACTGAAGTAAACTTGATGTTTTAGCTTACTTGCAGAGAGCTAGTTGTTTAATCCGAGTGTATTTGTTAAGCATCCCAGTGTTGTTTTTAAAAGTTTCAGAATGTGCTTTTTGAGTCGAATGACTTTGTGGCAGGCCGACCTAGATCACTGAGCCATTTAGAGGTATGTGATGAACCATAAGCTATTTTAAGTCTAAAAGAAAGGAATTATAGGAGTTAGACTAAACAGTTATGCGAGGTAAAAACACATCTATTATTTATTCTCTTAACCTGGGGCTTCGTTAATGAGCTTTTGCGTCTTGCTTGCCTGCTTTTCTTCACACTCGCTAATTTTGAATTAACTCAGTTAATAAAAACTTAATACTCAAAATTGTTGACTTCATATATTTGTCTTGGATGAATTCAGTAACTTATTTTTGAGGTGGATGAGACCATGAGACTTTATAGGACATAAATGCTGAGAATAAGACGAAATGAAATCCCAAGGCACTACTTAGTGAACAGAGGGTGGCGTCTGAAAGACGGGCGCATTAAACTCATAAATGCGGGGCGCAGTAAACAGAAAAGTATACCTTAATCTGTAACCTCTCAACCAAACTGGGAAACTTTCATTAATTGCCCTCGTTCAGGAGTTGAGGAGTACAAAACATGCTTTAAGTACCGTCCAACAACCTGAATGAGAGCAAATTAAAATCTCGAAATCAGTAGACCCGTAAAGGACATGACGAGCGTGTCTCTGGCCGTATCAAACGCAAGATCTATAGGCATGTTTCTTCAGTTCTAATACGGTCCTTTTTTGTCAGAATGTGAAATTTTCATGCCCAAGCTGAATAATGTAATTTTCTTTTGGTTTCAGACAGAAAACATTCTCATTACATTCTTATAATTATAATTGCGCAAGGCAGCACACAGATGTGTATGTCTAGTACGGTAACAATGATGTATTCATAAATGCCCTGAACTTTTTTATTTTATTTTATTTTTATCTTTAATGTTTGCTTGATTCATTTTTCAAAACAAGGAAAGGTATGTAAGGTATTCATATTTATATACTTTTAAATAGTATAAACAGCTTATTGAAGAACACCGCGTGATTTTATTGTACTTTATTTTCTATCAAATCTCAGTGTTGGGTGCATTCCTAGCATTTTAAATATAAATTTTGCTCTGTCTGAACCTGAATATTCTTGGTTGTCCATAGCGTCTGAACTGTTTGACTTGAACCGGAAATGGACTGCCACTGATATGGTCTCCATTTATCTTCACCGATACATTGCATTTTCCGGCTTCTTTGGCGGAATATCTGATTTTGTAGCTGCCGTATTTTTTATCTTGGACTGGGGCTTTCGTCGCACAGTCCTGTCCGTTTGACAGTTTCCGATTTCCACTGTTATGCACTCACGCTCGTCATAACATTGTTCTCCTTCAGCATTTCTTGTTGTCAAAACAAACTGCGCTTTACGTCCTTCAATCACTTCAGTGATTCCTGGTCCCGCAGCCTTTGATCGATACGCACTTGTCTTAAGATCTGTTTTGAATGAGCCGATCCCTTGAGTGTTCATTTCTTTCATTAATGTTGTATTTTCTACGGAAATAAACTGGCGGAGGCCTTCAGGGGCACTGTCAGCTCGTTCCCCTTCATCTCCCATAACTTCTTGTTGAGACATTGCATCTAACGACTTATCTAACTGTACTAACTCAGCGCTTACACTTTGTTGTGAAATTTCCCACATGAAAAGACAAGAAAATTCGTCCCGGTTACCGGGCTTATGTAAAGAAGTCCTTAGTATCAGGAACTGTGCACTGAAACAGCGTGGACGAGAACTTGATCATCCGGAGGGTTCAACACGTGAGGTTACGAAGCGAAGGATTCTTACGCGAACTGGGCTGAA
Organism: Orbicella faveolata; assembly: GCF_042242905.1. NCBI lineage: Eukaryota > Metazoa > Cnidaria > Anthozoa > Scleractinia > Merulinidae > Orbicella > Orbicella faveolata. The sequence goes on along the minus strand of NW_028301577.1, from coordinate 11,018,074 downwards.
ATGAGACGCAGACATCTTATTTATACTCGCTTACCAAGGGACTGATGCGAATAGCGATGAGAAATAATTAAGTCATATCCATATCGGGTTGTATGCTCCTACCGTTAAAATAATTGTCTTTATAAACCATTCACAAGTCAAGTAAGGTTTTGAAAACATTTTTTCAATTTACATTTGTTCCTCAGTTAATACAAATAAGTATATAAGAGCTATTTAAATGGGCCAAAAATATCTGATATTTCTTAACCCCAAACGCTTTTACTAAATTTCCTGCATACAAAAATTCAAACATCGAATAAATGCATTTAACCTGCATATTATTTTCTAGTAGTTAAGGAGTTTTTACTAAAATAACGGTTGCATATATAGGAAACTGCCTTATGGTATGATTATCTGAAATGTTGTAAGAAAAACTCGCATTAGTATTAGGTGAGTGGATATCATATTTCCTCGAAAATCTGAATACGATTGTTACCACCGTCAGTCACAACTATCTTACCATCACTAAGAACTGCTGTAGACATTGGTCTATCAAGTTCTCCTATCCCGCTGCCTTTTGTTCCAAACTTTGCAACAAACTTTCCACGCAGTTCAAACACCTGAACCCTGTGATTCCTTTGATCACAGACCATCAGGTGTCCTGCCTTGTTAACAGACAAGCAACGAGGTGTAATGAACTCTCCTTCTCCCTCCCCCTTATTTCCAAATTTGTAAAGAAATTTTCCAGCTGTATTGAAAACCTTAATACAATGTTCCTCGCTGTCTGACACTACGAGATAGCTTTCATATTGGACACAGTGAAAGGGAAAGGTAAAGACAGTCCCGCCAATCTTACGCAAAAACTGACCATTTGGATGAAATATCTTAATTAGTTTATTCCGTCTGTCAGCGACAAAAATATTTCCCTCATTATCTACGGATAAACCATAAGGACTGCTCAGATGGTGATCAAGATATTCATAGCTACTAAACGTGTTTAGGTGTGCACCCTGGCTACTGAAGCATTGAACACGCCTGTTTTTACAGTCTGTCACTATAATATTAGCATTCTTGTCAAGGCCTATCCCGGTAGGGAAGTTAAATTCTCCATTTTTATCACCCGTTCTACCAAACGATCTTAAGTAGGTCCCATCACTATTAAATAATTGAACTCTGTTGTTACCATTATCAGTCACTGCAATTTCATCGCGTTCATTCACTGCCACGCCCCAAGGCGTACTTAACATTCCGGCATTCGAGCCCTGTTGTCCAAGGGATAATACGGGTCTGTACTGTCTGTGTTTGACTGTAACCACAAATGGACTGCCATGGATCTGTTCTCCATTCACCTTTACTGACACGTCGCATTTTCCGATTTTTTTGGTAAAGTAACTGATCTCGTAGCTACCGTCTTTGTTATCTTGGACTCGGGCTGTCGTCGCACAGTCCTCTCCTTGACGATTTCTGATTTCCACTTTTATGCAATCACGCTCGTCATAACATTGTTCTCCTTCAGCACCTTTTGATGTCAAAACAAATTGGGCTTCAAGCCCAACAATCACTTCAGTGATTCCTGGTCCCGCAGCCCTTGATGTATATGCACTGGTCTTAAGAACTGTTTTGAATGAGCCGATCCCTTGAGTGTTCATTTCCTTCTTTAAGGTTGTGTTTTCTACGAAAATAAACTGGCGGAGGCCTTCAGGGGCACTGTCAACTCGTTCCCCTTCATCTCCCATGACTTCCTCTTGAGAGATTGCATCTAACGTCTTTTCTAACTGTACTAACTCAGCGCTTACACTTTGTTGTAAAAGCGTTTCAGTTTTTTTAACTGTTGCCTCGGTCCTTTTCACTTGGTCTTCAATTTCGCTCGTTTGAATTTTCAGATGCTCGAGTGATTCCCTTTCTTGCTTTTCAACTGTATTAATTATTTCCTGCGTCTTCGCTTCGATGAGTGTGATCATCTTTTCAGCAAACGTCTGTGCGTTTTGTTTTTCTGTAGCAGTTTGTTCTTTAATTTGCCTACAGCTTTCGTCAAGTTTAGTGAGTACATTCGTTCTCTTCCATTGCGCTTTTTCCCTTTGCGATTTCATCAAAGATTTAACTTCTAACTTGCGCTCATCTGCCGCTTCTTCTAGAAGTATCTTGGCGTGACCTTTGTGATCGGTTAGGGACCGTTCATTTTTTATAAGGTAGGGGGGCTGGTGGGATTTGGGGGGGGGGGGGCATGCGAAAAAAAATGGCCTTCGAGGGGGGGCCATCCCAAAAAAATAAGGGAAAAAGGGGGGGTCACGTGAAATATTTTAGTAAAACTTTAAAATGGCATAATGTTTGAATATCAAAAAGATTGCTATAGAATAAACATAGAAGGCAGGATATAAAATTTATTACAAACTTTCCTTCTGCTTTAAAAAAACGTTTGGCGACAAAAAGCATTTGTAGCTACTGAAAAGAAGTATTTAACACTGTTATTTTCGAATGCAACTTTCACTGGCACTCATCTTCATCTCCGCTGTCGTCGAGTTCTTCGTCGCCGCTTGTGCTGCTATGGGAGTCTCTTTCACCAATGCTGCAAGAAGCAGCAATGCTTTCCGTCAGAGTGTACTCTTCAGGGTACATGAAAGTGTAAACATAATCTCTGACTTTCCGCTCAAGGTTGGTGGTGATTCTGCTGCTTGCAGCATCGGTGAAATAATTCCCTTCCAAGAGCTGTGCGATGTATGGCCCATCTCTTCTAAATATCGACGTGGCAACATCCTCAACTTTAAGACACTCTTCCGGGACGGCCGTTCTAGGAGGGTACACAAGGCATTGTGGAAGATCATTTCCTAGCGGGTTTTCAACACAGATTCCATAAACTCGTTGGACGTTGTTTTCAGTCCGCTTCTTCTTTCTTTCATTTGACTTTCTGCGGTTTTCTTTTTTCCTTCTCCTTTTGTTGATGTGCTGTTTGAGTATGCCTTTGAATATGCTGTTATAATTGCTCTTCTTATTTTCTAGTTCTTCCATGTCCTGCGTGACCTTCGTCAACTTAGCTTCTGTACATTTGATCTGTTTTACATTAAAACTGTGGGCAAATTCTTCGCCCTGCTTTAAAGCAAGCCCATTGGACTGAAAGAGTGTGGAATTGTGTTCCTTTACATCTTTCAATATGACATTCAACTTTTCCACCATTGCTCTGTGCTCTTTGATGGAGAAGTTCAGTTTTCTTCCATCAATGGGCTTCAACTGGTACCCTTGCATGAAAAACTCACTCGCCCTTTCTGAACAGCCATCCGCACCTAGAAAAATTGCTTCTTTTGCATGTAAGATGTCAAACTGCCTGCATCGTTCAGTTGTAAACCTTTTCTTAAACGACTCGTCGCTTTCGCCATTATTGCGCATTTTGGAACGAGCCTCTTTCATGATGCTCATGTAGTAATGCGCTCTTTCCCCGATTGGATTCAGTTAACAATATAAAGAAGAAGCATGGAAGTGGCAGGCTGGTTTTATCTGACCCAGAGAGCGTTGCTCTATTTGCAGATAAGTTTATTGTCAAATCGAAGTTTGTGGTGGATTATCTTCAGCATCTTGAAGTGCTGGAATTTAAAAGGAAAAAGAGAGCAGAAGAAAAGGCAAAGTTAAGTAGGGAGGAGGATTATCCTTGGACTGAGTTGTGCGAAGATCTAACCAAGCTTAAAAAGCTACGTGTTCCAGAACTAAACAAGTACTCAAACCACCACGGGCTGAATCAGCATTTGAAAAGCAGCAAGAGTGAGAAAGTAAAGGCAATTGTAAGACATTCATGCTTGTAGCAGAAGAGTCCTCTCAGAGCTGGCCAACCAACACTGAGAAATGCCAGGACATTGACACAAAATGACAACAGGGCAAGTGCTGACAGCAGTGAAACGGATGAAAGTGACAATGATGAGTATGACAGTGATGCCATTGACTCTGGGGGAGAAGATGACACAAGAGACGTCATTCTTGCATTCATCAATTCAGATGAGGAAGATGCCAATGAGAGGCCAAATGCCACACGCTCAGGGCGAGCCATAACTAGGAGATCCGAAATTGACTTCTCTTTCTTTTGATTTGTTTTTTAAACAACAGCTCTCTCTCGTACAGAGATTGTAAATATTGTCTTCATAGTGAGCACAATAACGTGAAGTAGGGGGATAATAGAGAAATATTAAAAAAGTTGAAATCTAAATATTGTTTGTTCAATTTTTTTTTTGGGGGGGGTCATCCCAAAAAATGACCGCTATAAGGAGGGGCCATGTGAAAAAATTGGTAAGCTGAGGGGGGGGGGGGGGGGTCATGCGATTTTTAAATGGTGCTTCCCAAATCCCACCAGCCCCCCCTCCCTCATAAAAAATGAACGGTCCCTTAAAGCACAAGACTTGCAAATTGCAGTTTTACAAATCTTGCAAAACAACTCCAACAGCTCGTCATTTTCGCGGTGCTTCTTTTGGCAGAATGCTGGACGTTTCGAAACGGTCTGAAAGTCTTTGTCCTTAAAGTCTTTAAGCGCCAACACGCGGTGCTCTTTATTGGCTCTGATGCCATTATGAAGACTTATACAGTCGGCTTCACACCAGAAGGCACAGCAGTGGAAGCAGTAGAAACACTGGGAGCTCTTCTTGTCGCAATTTCCACATTGCCTAGCGGCAGCGTTGGATTCTTTGATGCCTAACATATATACTGATTCGAAAATTAGTGGGCAGCTCGTGAAGGCCTTCTTTAACGATTCTAGTCACTTTTCGACATTTTCGGCATGCTATGAGATCATGGTCGCCATTCGTTTGAATCTCCTTACTTAAGCAGTGAAGACAAAACGTGTGTAAACATGGCAACGTTTTTGGATCAGTAAATGCGTTGTTGCACACACAGCATGTTACTTCTTTCTCAAGATTACTTAACAAGTTGTTTCTATTTATGATTAAAGGCGGAAAACGAAAACAACGAAAAGGGCTGGCGGTGAGAACGCGTCCAAGTATGACTGGCATCTTGTGATCGGAATTGAATTTATTACCCTGAGAACAGTGACCAATCAAATAGTGGTATTGGATATGTTTTGACATACTTCTGTCTTATTTCTAACGATTATAAAATAATGGAATGATTTTAATACCTGTGTCGAAAATAGCTTCATCCACAAATTAAAATTGCATGTCCACCAACCTTTCACAGACTGCTCGGGAAACTGTCTGCAAAGTTGCACGATAGTGGATAACTCCTTTCTTTTTGTTTACATTTTAAGGCTGGTGCATATTTTACGAAACTACTTAATTATCGCCGAAGCTTCTCGTACATATCTGAGCAAACGGCAAATTTTCTCTTGCTCTTCACTCCCTTGAATTGTAACCACGCAGATTTATTGCTAGTCTCAACGTCAATCATTTTGGAAAATTTGCCTTCCAAACGGTGTTCAAAGTCTTCCAAGTTGTTTTTTCCGAAGTGCTTGGATACTGTATATAATGGGTGTAGATAAAACGTATTAAATGTTAATCAACAAGATATAGAATATATTTTTTTACAATTTATTTACACTTTTTCTCGTTACTTCTACAGATTAGCATACTAGGCTAATGGCAATTAAATAAGCCAAACATTTACTTCTGTTCCAGAATATAAACCACTAAACTACAGCCAATTCAACAATACTGAGTCACTTGTTAAGAGAAACTAAATATGATAATAACAAATTTTTTAAAAACATTTTCGTTTAACTCTCTATCCGATCAGTGTAATCTAGTACACGTTCCTTAGATGGCACGTTACAGTGATGACGGTTATTGAACAACGGGTCATTAAGGAAATACAAATGTCACTTTGTATTATTAAGTTTTCCAATTAAAGTGCTCATTGCTAATACATCGTCGCTTTCCTTGACAATTGGCAGAAATACAAGATAAATCTAACTATCCACAAACTCTTTTGAGGTAATTTGCTTACTTTAGACAAAGATAATATTAGTTTAGACAAAGATAATATTGAGGCAAATATATATCAACAACACTTTCTTACTTTAGGATAGAGAAATCATATCTACTCGAAAATTTGAATACGATGATTCTCATAGTCCGTCACAACTATCCTACCATCACTAAGAACTGCTGTAGAGATTGGGTTCTTAAACTCTCCCATACTGTTGCCTTTTGTTCCAAACTTTCCTATAAACTTTCCATTCAGTTCAAACACCTGAACTCTGTGATTCCATAGATCACAGACCATCAGGTGTCCTGCCTTGTTAACAGACAAGCAACGAATGACATCGAACTCCCCGTCCCCGTCTCCCTTCTTTCCAAACTTGTACAGAAAACGACCTTCAAGGTCGAAAACCTTTATACAATGTTCATCACTCTCTGAGACTATGAAATGTTTTTCATACTGGACACAGTGAAAGGGATCAGTGAAAGAGCCCTCTAGACCAATTTTTCGTGTAAACTGGCCATTACTAGAAAATACCTTAATTAGTTTGTTATTTCGGTCAGCAACAATAACATTGCCCTCCCTGTCAAACGATAAACCGTGAGGATGCTTGAACTGGTGATCGAGACTCCCTTTTTCACCAAACTGGCTCAGGAACTCACCCTGCTCACTAAAAGCTTGGACACGGTGGTTACTACTGTCTACAACTACAATGTTTCCTTTCTCATCAAAAGCTACCCCGGAAGGAAAGTTAAAGTTCCCTTGTTTATTTCCCTTTGTACCAAACGATCTTAAATAAGTTCCATCACTACTAAATATCTGAAGTCTGTTGTTACCATTATCAGTCACTGCAATTTCATTTCGTTCATTTACTGCCACCCCCCAAGGAAAGCTAAGCATTCCAGAATCCGACCCTTGCTGTCCAAATGATAAGGCGGGTCTAAATTGTTTAGGTTTGACTTGAACCCCAAATGGGCTACCATGGATGTGAGATTCATTTACCTTTACTGATAAATCACACTTTCTGGTTTGTTTGGCAAAATATTTCACCTTGTAGCTTCCATCTTTGTTGTCTTGGACTTGTACTTTCGTCGCACAGTCCTGTCCTTGCTTATTTCTGATTTCTATTGTTACAGAGTTACGCTCGTTATAACATTGTTCTCCGTTAGCATTTCTTGTTGACAGAACAAACTGTGCTTCAAGGCCAACAATTACTTCACTGATTCCGTTTCCTTCTGCGGTAAGGAAAGTTTTAAAGAAGCCAATTCCCTCACTGTTTATTTTGTCCATTAATTTTGTGTTTTCTAGGAAAATGAGTCAACGAAGGCTTTCGAGGGCTTGGTTTACGCTTTCTTCTTCTTTGCACGCTGCTCCCTTCTGAAAAATTGCATCGAATGACTTGTCTAACTGTGCAATCTCAGCGCTTGTACCTTGTTGGAAAAGGGTTTCGGTTTGTTCAGCTGCTGCCTCGGACATTTTGAGTTGGTGGTCAATCTTACCGTTTTGATTTACCAGCCGCTGGATTGATTCTCTTTCTTGTTTTTCTAATTTATTAAATATTTCCTGTTTTTTCGCTTCGATGAGTGTGAACATCATTTCTTTAAATTTCTGCGCGTTTCTTGTTGCGGTTGCAGCTTGTTCCTGAATTTGGCTGCAGCCTTCGGCAAGTTGAGTTATTTTGTTCCTCTTCTGTTTTGCTTCTTTCTTTTGCAGTTCAATGAAGGATTTGACTTGTTTCTTGCTTTTATTTGCAGCTTCATCCAACAGTATCTTGGTGTGACCTTCGTGGTCTGACAAAGCACAAGCGTTGCAAATAGCAATTTCACAGATCTTGCAAAAGAACTTTAGCTCTTCTTTCTCGTGGTGTTCCTCTTGGCAAAATGCTGGGCGTTTTAAGACATTCTCAAAGTCCTCATCCTGAAAGTCTTTCAGCGCCAAAGCTCGGTGCTTTTTATTAGTTTTGATTCCATTATGGAGGATTACGCAGTTGGCTTCGCACAACACTGGAAGTAGTGATAAGTTAATAAAGATGGTGAATTTTAAGCTCGGTAATGAAATGTGAAGGTGAAGTAATCAACATGACACGAGCGTGGGACAAAGAAAAATTCTGAGTCCCCGACAGGAATCGAACCCATGACCTCCCGAACACCGAGCGGGCGCGCTATATCCACTGAGCTACGAGAACTCATGGAGAGCAAGGTCATTTAACTGAGTTCATATATGATAGGCGTCCTGCATACTGCTAGGATCAACGCTATCGAATTCATCGTGAGTAGTGATAAGTTAATAAAGATGGTGAATTTTAAGCTCGGTAATGAAATGTGAAGGTGAATTAATCACTACTCACGATGAATTCGATAGCGTTGATCCTAGCAGTATGCAGGACACCTATCATATATGAACTCAGTTAAATGACCTTGCTCTCCATGAGTTCTCGTAGCTCAGTGGATAGAGCGCCCGCTCGGTGTTCGGGAGGTCATGGGTTCGATTCCTGTCGGGGACTCAGAATTTTTCTTTGTCCCACGCTCGTGTCATGTTGATTAATTCACCTTCACAACACTGGAAGTAGTAAAAACTCTGTGTGCTTTTCTTGTCACAATTTCCACATTTCACACCCACTGTATCGCACTCTTTGATGGCTAACACATCAAGCAGACTATTGATCCGAAAGTTGGTTGGCAGGTCCTTCAGATTTTGACTTCTAGGGACTCTACTCTCTCTTCGACATTCTGGACATTTTATGATATCATGGTGGCCACTCGTTCGTAGAATCCCGTTAAGGCATTTCAGACAAAACCTGTGTAAGCATTGCGGCATTTTTGGGTCTGTGAATGTGGTCTTGCACACAGAGCAGGATAATTCTTCATGAAGATTGTTTAGCAAGGTTTTTATATCCATAATTAAAGGAAAACGAAGACGGTTCTACAAAACCGAAGGAAATGTACTCTACACGGCTGGACGAATTGGCCAGTGTCTGTGATTACCACATGTTACAGGCAGACCACGAATAAAGTCTTGTAATTAGTTGTATTTTTTTAGCATGATAATATCGGCCACTCAGACAATGGTATGAGACATGTTTTGACACGCTTTTTTAACTAAGAATGACACAGCAAGCGCCAAGGAGTTTAAGAACTGCGATCAAAATGGCTCAGTTAGACATGTTAACTTTAAAGATCAGGTGCTTGGCAGAATGTCTGAAACTGAGATTAGGAGATACGATAACTTGCAATAGGCAATTTTTGACATATTAAGATTGTGTATGGCTCCGAGGACTGGGTGAATAAAACAAAAAAAAATGATTATTCATCCCTCGACCTTGATGTGATTTGTTTTGTTTCATTCCTCCAAGCCGGCCTCGAAGCCAAGTTAGAATTTAAATATATCGAAAATGGCCTGCTCTTTCCTGTTTCATGTCTATCTCGCTGTGCTAAACACGAATTTTGTCGTCACTTTTAGAACATGTTACTTTTGAATTGAAAACTAAGGTAAAGTGGATATTTTATATACCTTGAAGAGAATATATTGTTTATAAAGTACGCGTTATGCTTTGCTAGCGCGCCTTTAACTTGAGCTATCTTTAGATCACGGTGACATGCGAAGACAGAAACTGCTAAACAAAAATAAACAATTATATGAAAAAATATCAATTATTTTGCTTCTGGCCTTATTATTGATCGGGAGGTTTGATGGCTTGTTTCATTATTATTTTGGTACCATTAACTTTTGACTTGGCGGCGCTGGTTTCTTCTAAATTGTGTTATCCCTGGGACCCTTTTCTCTTTAACTAAGTCGTCACGTTACTAGGTTAGCGTCTAGAATTCTTTTGGGCTTTGGGTACTTTTGTTCGCGATTAATTTGCAACGCTTTGTGGTCACCATATCATTTTGTCGCACTTGTTGACTATTGATTTGATAAATGATTTAATTCTCAAATCATTGGCCATACGTATTTGTCTTGGAAATGAGTCCATTTTATTTGAGATGAATGAGACATCAGGATAAACGCTGAAAACATGACGAATTGACCTTCAGTCAAATTGACCGTAGTTGTGCGCCAGACCCTCCCTCTCTCGTCCCCGATGAATTTTTGGTGGGCTTATGCATCACGCGTAAGCCACCGCTAAGCCATCGAACTCTTGTCAGTTTGAATACGGTATAGTATGCGACAGACTTAAGGGAGGGTGAATTCTCCGACAGGTTGACTCGGCACCAGTTTTCCTGTTAACGTCTTTCAGCTGAAAAACTATACATAAATCCAACATACATACATACATTTTACATTACTTTTTTTCCCCTCGGATTTCAGAGGAGCTTATGCAGCTAACATCTCCGAGCATTTAACCATCAGATGAGAGATAGACCACCACACCGGAAACTATGTCCCCTACTCTTTCCGATCAATGTGTCGGTTCTTTTACGTCCCGCAGATTTAATTATGAAGAGTTGTGAGACGGGGCCTACGGTTTGTCGTCCTTATCCGAGAGGACTAGAAAGTCTAACCATTTGCAGATGTCATTACAAAGGCAGCACTTTCTCCTCAATTATTTTAAGACCCTGAGTGTTGGTCCGGCCGGGGTTTGAACCCGCGACCGCCCGCACTCTAGTCCGGTGCTCTACCACTGAGCTAACCGGTACATGCATGTGCTGGCAGATGGCGTAGTGCGCGCGCAAAACAAGTGCGAGATACGCAAATGTTTTACTTACTAGGGAGGTGACAGGAAAAAATGAAACGAGCACCGTAAAAGTTTTCAGAAAAGATCAATAACTCTTAAAAACGCGTGGTTGCCCCTACATGAAATGGAAGTGGCAAGCCTATTCAACACGTGATTAGTTTCTGGTTGTGAGGAAAAGGTATTTAGACTGTATTTTAGCTGAACCAGAGGAAGGCTGTCAGAGACGTTAAAAGCGCTGTTTCAACGATTTTGTCATTCAAAACGTACCAAAAATGGTTTTTATCTTACCATTTACCATGCAGTTTTAAGATCTTTATAAATGTGTGCTTTTCTGTATGTAAAGGCAAATTCTAAGGAAATCTGTGAAGAAATATCCTTTCCCTCTTTTTTCAGAAAAATGCTGATGTCAGCATTTTTGTTGAGATTCAAGACTAATTATCTAAAAAAAAAATGCTTGGCTACCCCTATTTTTCTTTGTGGATTCCAATAGCCCTTGCAAAGATTTACTTTTCCCTCGTGGTCCTAACCTGGCGCAAAAACCGTTGTATTTAGTAAGCACCGTTCTTAAGGACTAAGAGGATTCTACGAAATGTGGTCAGGGTGGCTTGACCTACAAATCAAAAGGAGTTAGACAAACGTTTCAGCACTCAAGTCAGATTACTTGGTAAATGTCTAAAATGTTGTGGGATGTACGATTATAGATAATTTCTTGCATTTCACTGATGCCTCTGAACTGTCGTCGAGGTCTATTCACCTGGCCCCAGTTGTTCGAAAGGTGGATACAACGCTATCCATCGCTATCCAGTGGATAAGTGTTAACAAAACAAACCAACCTAACCACTGGATAGTAATTTATCCGGTGGATAGCGTAATCCACCTTTCGAACAACCCGGGCCTGACGTCGCTAATCTTTTTCATCCCACGATCTACTTCCAAACGTAAATTTGAGGTACTAGTCAGTCTTGCCAACAGACCACTGACTGTTTTAGAGGGGTAAGATTGTAGGCTCGATTTCCAGGCTCAGCGGGCGTTCTCATCTTTCCCTAACACCTAGGGGAGGTACCCCTGTTACATAATATAGATTTAGCCAAGCCTAAAGGCGGAGCTCGTCAGTTAGTTTTTGGAATGTTGTTACTGATGAAAATAATCCAACAAGTACATGTGTGTGAAGTAAACTGCGAGCGATTTTATAGTTTCAGCCCGAACTAGGATTACATCAGCAGATCGAGGTGTAAGATGGTGTGATGATGAAAATAGAGCCATGATTTCAAGCATTTCAGGGAAGCCACCAAAAATGTTGATCACATAACAGAACTGTCTTCTGTGCTTTTTGGTGGCATTTCCTGTTCTTTCTTATTGAGAAAGGCAAGACATTGTTATTAATCATTATATTCTTTCTTAGTTAACATGGGGACTCCCGCACAAAAGAAGTTTACACATTTTTTTTGTTGTTGAAATCTCACAAAAATACCAAAGTAGTATACACATGTAAAAAGTTAAAAAGTTTTGTTTTCTAACTTGATCCCCAAAGATAGTTAGCTTTCCTCATTTTTGTATGGAGTCTCCTCCTGCTGAAAGGGTTTGCACCATCTCTCAAAGTACAAGTATAAGCAAAATCACTCTGGCATGAACGATAAATATGATATTTTGCTGCTGATCATGAATACTTGCATTGGCTTCTGATAACAATTTTATTATTCAATTCCGATGTGATTTGTTCTTTTTCTCGACTGAGATTGTGGACTACAGGAGCTGTTATTGGGTTCCATTAATTAACTTTGCTATGATTAAATTATACCAAGAATTATAAGTAAGCTATAAGTAAGTTATATTATGTACGTGTATTTTGTCTGCACTACACAACCAAACACACTCAAAAATTATGAGGCATAGGTACATTTGTCAGAAAAAGCTAGCATATCAAAGATGTTTTGATTGACACATCAATTAAAGATAATTTACAGCAAAATGGATAAACAATACATCAATAGTATCCTGCATGCACCAAAGCTGGACATGGGGTTATAAAGCAATCATTTAAACAACAGATTGAAATAATTTATAAATTAGAGAACACTATTTGTACAACACTAGGGAACAAATTAACCTTATTGGACATTGCAAATGGCAAGGCTGTTGGTAGAATGTCACAAATTTCTCAACTCTTTCTTTCTACAAAAAATACTAATCCTGCAACTTTGTTTAAGACTCAGTTCTCCATTTCGTGTTGGCAAAATATTAATTTATGCCATGCCCAATGCAGGTTATCACAAAATTGATTTAAGAGCAACATAAACCAAGCACAATAAATATCATTTTTAAGCCAAGAAAGCAATTATTTAAATAAACCATGACATGATGAGTAAATGATCTCTAAGAAAAACTGATTAATTTAACAGACACTATAAATAATTAGTTAATACATTTATCATAGGTGTTTCTTAATAATGTAACACAGTTTATCTGTCACAATGTTGCAGCTACAGCTGTATGATATTACTACACACAGTATGGGTTGCAGAACTCAACTTCCAAGTCAGTTTGTTCAATGAACTTAGTGCAGAAATTATTAAGGCATCAAGTTGTCTGTGAATATAGAGAAACCAAACAAAGCATTACAATCTTATGGAATAAATTATTGAACTCTTTTACATGTATATACAATGTATGTTCCATTAATATTGGGGATCTCTCAGAAGCTCCATCTATGATGATTTAATTTGCTCCCAGTGCATTTTTTTATGGAACTTTTCACACATTAATATCTCTGTCATAACAGTGGTCTCTGTGTTCTACAACAACTAGTACACAAGACAAATACACTCAGTAAGATATTGTTTACAATAAAAATCAATCCCTGTAAGCAGTCATAAGGACCTTGAATTTATATTTCTTTAGAAATATCTCACCTGGCCATGGTTGCTTTGAAAATCTTTGATGTTTTAATCCAGGCTGTCCATGTGCACACTGTTCGTGTATTGACTGACAGGAACAGGGATGTAATCATACTGTATTTTGCTGCTACTTGAACACCACTGAACATACAAAGACATATCAATTATAATTTGTAACCAACAGATGACATTCCTTTCATTGATATACAGTGTATTTCATTGCTAGTTGTTTACGGAGTGTCTACAGTAGTGAATCAAATGCTAGGGGGATGGTACCAAAACTTTTACAGTGGCAGTTCTGCCCTGAGATGCAAAGCAAACATATATAACTGTTATGAACTTGGCGACTTGCTTTTGAACGCACATGCAATTTGCTTTAAACAAGAAACTGGAACATTGCAGTACAACAATGTGTACAGTGCCAATCAAAGGGCCGTCCAGGCTGTTTGGTTGTACATATAACTGAAAATCAGACTTTGTCAGGATAAATACTGATGTTCTTGCTGACTTAATCTGAGTGTGCAGTTACAGAAGATATTCACACCCAACACCCATTCATGGCCAGTTATTAGAAATTCTAAAGTAACAGGAGGAGGGAGCTCTTAAAGAAAAAAACCTCCATGTGGGGTATGAATCTTTTCTTGAAGAAAACAATGTCTGAGAAATCATTAATTAAAAAATATGCTTTAAGATATATCTTACCTGGTAAGGCCAACTTTCATAAAGTTTTGTAATCTAGACTGGCTGGCCAGTTCATACATTTGACAAGTTGACACTGGGCATGTTTGTAAATTTGTGCGCTTCAACATCACATTGCAATGTACATGTAGTAGTGTAATGGTCAACTGAAAACAGCATAATTTGGTTAATTAATTTACACTGTACATTATTTGGTTAAATATCTCTATCTCTATCGTTGCACACCAACAGATGACTATTAAAATTAATTTACAGAACATATTGGCAGCTAAATCATAACAAGTAAAAAATCGAGCATGAGCTATTTACATGTACATGTAACAGCCCTCACCTCAGAACTGTCATAGATATAATATATTTTCAAACTCGCTGAAATTTCAGATTATTCAATATCAACATGCACGTACATCTTTAACAGTGTGTTTGCTTTACATTCACTTTACACACAACCGGTATCCACCATAGGCAGACTTTTAAGTTTGCCTTTGAAAATAAATTGCATCAACTTATGCATCTTTCATTACCTATTCTTGTGACGAAATGACACAAAATCCAAGTACAAGAAGTCATAAGCATAAAACTAACTTAATTCCCTGGTAATGCTTACAGCTCCTCTTACTGTCTGCATATGCCGTCCATAAACTGGTACTGCCTGGACAATACTCATTATTTTTCTGATCACATCTTTTAAAATGTCACTGTTATATAATTTGTCCTGAAAAGGCAAATGCATGAAATGTTATGCCTTTGGCACTCACAACATACCTTTACATGATGTACAATGTACACCAAGTCATGCTCAACATTCACAATTCTTTTTACTTTCATTGTAACTTTTTTTGTAACTTTTTGCAGTGTCATTTTCCCTCACTAATGAAGACAGGACTTCTACATTAGGTGGTAATTCTCTATGAATTCACAGGGAGTGATAACAATTAAATGGTGACTAACTTTAGCAAAGGAGGCATTCAAATGTCAGATTTTAATGTTAAGTTCATAACTTTACATTTCTCTGTGTGTGTGTATGTATATATATATATATATATATATATATATATATATATATATATATATATATATATATATATATATATATATATCTATATATAACAACTCAATGATTGCACCTGTAGAATGCAGGTGTGCTGGTGGAAGAGACGTTCTGAACTTTCTGAACTTTTTCCCCTCACCTGTAATAGGATGACTAATATGAATTGCAATTCACAACCAACACCAACATCAGGTTATACTGTATACACATGTATATTTTGTTGTCTTCTGTTATCATAAAAAAATAATAATAAACCTTTAAAACCCTCCATAAAGTTC
The DNA here is from genome assembly GCF_042242905.1 of Orbicella faveolata. Lineage (NCBI taxonomy): Eukaryota > Metazoa > Cnidaria > Anthozoa > Scleractinia > Merulinidae > Orbicella > Orbicella faveolata. The sequence continues at coordinate 11,002,588 of NW_028301577.1, read as the reverse complement.
ACACTCATTATAACACTGCTACATGTAGTGCTGTTTAACTGGAACACAATTTAACTGAAACTGTTGAAACAGCTCTGTCAAAATTGTTTCTAAAAATTTAAAAATACTTAACACTGAAATGAATCTAATTCTTTACTTGAAAATTATTCTCTGGTAATGCCTATGGGCCAATTACCGGCCTGCTAAAAGGTCCTAAAACAAAGCAAAAGGAAATTAAGAAAACCACTGCTTTTTTCCTGAAAATTGTATCGACTGAAAATGATGATTAAACACTCTGAGAGTGCATTCTATTACCCCGATGAGATAAAATTTTATGAGAATAGAGAATTCACAAAGTTATATCACAAACGAATTGGTACTGGACAGGACAAAGGAAACAGCCAGGAAGAAACTGAAACTTTCTTCGATGAGCAAAAAAGTAAAGCACAACAAAGAAAACAGTCAGTGACATTCGGTTAATAAGTTAGTCAATCAAAAAATTAGTGTGCGGAAGAGAGCAGAGAGAGAGGGTCAGTGGAGTGAGGAATGCACTCTCACCAACTAAATTTTGAATGTATATATGTAAAAGTTATTTTTATTACCAAGAAATGGTCAGGGCAAGGACTTGTACGCCCTAAATTTTTTCTAAGTATGTAAATGTCTTTTTCACTCTTCATTACCGAGTAAAGCTCTTAGCATTTTTTTTTAATCAGTACTATCTCACTTTTATGGAACATTTCCATAAGTGTAAATACTACACTGGGGAATAATATCTCATTAGGAAAATAGGGGTCATGTACCCCCAACCAAAAGCAGTGGCACTAATAAAATGAAATAGCAAATCAAAATCGAAGTAGAGTTTTATTCGCCGACAGGGTTTACATGTATAATTGTCTACTCGACATTTCGACTACAAGCATTTCACCAAACCGAACTAACTGGACAACAACAAAATAAAACGAGGAAATCTACATGATAAACACAATATGCATATCATTACAGCTGAGTATCAAACAGCAAATCCCTTCTCAATGAAGGATGACCGAATAAAAGAAAGGAAGAAGAAAATTCGTGTAAGCTTGCAGTGTTAAAGTTTAACAATTATTCACGCTTAAGCATAGATTTGAATATCACAGTGGGTATTTTTGCCGACGGCTTAATTTACATGTAGCTTTGCAGTCATTTTATCGGCGGTAGCTTTACCAGTCTTCAACCAAATTAACCTGGAAATTCCCCCCCAAGCATTTCGCCAAACCGAATAAGTTGAACTAACAAAACGTGGAAATACTTTGTCGTCACAAGATGTAAATATTCACATAGGAACGTCAAAAGTAAATTTAGCAAATCCTGTTCGCTTCGACTTAAAATGGTTTGTTGACCTATCTTGGTTTAAGAAATTTTTGTAGTCTAGGAAGCGGTTGTGCCAACTAACACAGAGAAAACTTCAAAACTCGCCCGGCAGTGTTTACAAATAAATTTTTTTTTTTTTAAACGTGACGACGAAACTCGAGACAAAACTTGATTTGTTTACAATGTGGAACTTACAACAACCTCCACAAAGCCACTCACGCGTTATTGTTATGAGCGAGATTAAAACTATGTAATTTATAAAATGTCTCACAGCATGGCTTCAAATAAGGAAGACTTTAAAAAGGATTCCTATTGAAAATAAGCTGATCTCGCCGAGGCAACTTCATAATTTCCATAGCAAACGCCAGAACAAAAGTCACTTACCTCAAGTTGGCGACTCACTGCGGCCAGTGTAAATCTCCCAGGCAGAAACTTGCAGCAAAAGTTGTGAAGACTGAACCGAACTGATCTAATCTTTTCGATAGCTCAACGAATAAACCACTTTTTTCCGCTGTGTTTTCTGTTTTGCAATTACTCTAAACAAACAGTTCTCAAGTTCGTCACCTGATTTTAATCATGTGACTTTTCTTGCTCGGCTGCACAGCATCTCGACGCGCGAATTAACTTGAGCAGTTCTGTAGTCGTCGGGTATTTCGTCTCCTTTCTATAGTCCTCGTTAGCTTTACTTCACGGTATTGTTCCGTATTATTTCATCCCCTTTCTCTAGTCCTTGACTCGCTATAATTCACGGCATTGTTCAGTATTGTTTCGCCTCCTTCCCCAGCGCTGGCCCGCTCTATCTCTTTCACGATCTTCTTCGCTACTTCTTTGCCTGTAAATTCTTGCTTTCTGTTTCTGTTTTATACTTCAGTGCAACCCCATCTTAAAAACGTTAGATCAACCTCCGCTATCATTTGTTGACATGACAAATAGAAATGAGTTTTCTTTTCTTTAAAAATCCCGCCATAAAAAGATGGCATTCCTCGGTTCCCCACTTTGCGTTACCGCGAAGCTCCTCTCCCTCTCCCCCAGAGTCTGTACGGACGGCGTTCGCTCGCTCGCTCGCTCGTACGGTGACGTCATAACCAAATTTTCTCGGCTTGATAAGTTTACCAAAATTTCTAAGGAATGGGGCTCTGCTCGCGCGCCTTCGGCGCGCGGGAGCTCCGCTATAAGCTATATATGGGTCCGGACGCACTGGACTGACAAAATTTGTTTGGCCCTTCCAAAAATCTCTACAAAATTTGTCTCTGCCAAATTTTCAATTTGTCAAGCGTGGGCGCAGTGAGACGTAGCAACATATTTGTTAACCACAAGTACTTGTACATGTACTCGGCTGACTCGGGTGGTTTGCATACAGATGTGTATTTGGTCGGTTTGCATAGGGATGTACAAATGCTGACAAATTGAACAGTACTTGGCCCTGGAGATGCAGCTGGAACGTAAACTTGGGAAATGCAAAAGTTGTATTGTATTCTCAGTAAGGACTGTCATTCAGCATACCGAGGTACGAATCTTCCAACTTCACCGTTTGATTGCCGCGCAAATATGAAATAATTTTGGCGGGCTCTGCACTGAAATACTCCGACTAAAAATAGAGATCAAATTTTCTTGATTGACAGTTTCCTTCAAATCATGGCGTGTAAATTGACAAATCTGTCATATTTCACGCCTGACAAAAATTTGTCCTGCTCCGAGGCAGGACGACGGCGTCTTTGAAGTTTAGTAAGCCTTGACAAAATTTGGTAGATCTAAAAATCACCGGGCGCACTTGTCTCAGGGAACACAATGCGTTTTTAGAGATGTTCTGACAAGGGGTGACTTCTAAAAATAATTACAGAAAGCGTCAAGAATTCTTAGAATTCAGTCAGTGGTCTGCTACGTGACCTGACAGTTTTGATAGGAAACTGTCTCGAGAGTTGCTCTGCCGCTTTCTGCTTTTCTTTGTTTGTTCGAAACAGGGAAAGGCTACTAGTGGCCAATTATACAAATGTTATCGATAATTCCACATATTCATCGACTTAACATATAATCCCGTTCTTACTAGTCTCCAATAGGGCAACACTTCACTCCCTGCACGCACCACTGAAACCTTTGTATTATTAGTAGTGATCAGCATCAAATTTATCCATGCAGTATAAATACCCTGTCAAGCGGACAAGCGATCGGACTTATAATTAAAATCATCGACTTATGGATGTACTTCAAATTACCAGAAGTAACATATATTTAAAGAAATCAGGCAAAAGAGTCAACTCTCCATCATGAATGACAACAAACTTTATTTTAAGAACAACAATATAACAGCTACATGTTTATTGCCTACAATGATAATTCTTGCATACAGTTCAATTTACAGTTACTGATCAACTCAATTATCATTATTTATTTAGTGAACTTGACGTACACTAAATAATAAAGATCAATTTAACTATTTTTCCACTAGGCTTTCCGCTGTCGACATAATAATAATTATGGCCTAAGCTTTAATATATATCAGTTCATAACCACAGCTTACGTATCAGGTAATATATAAATAAGTAAACAATGCTAAAACCTGAGGCAGCATAGTGAACTAAACTGCATTTCTATTTTTGTTGGTAGAGTTGCATTGAGCAGCCTGCATGTTTTCACTTTAGTTCCTCATTAAATCCATATCATTTTAATTTAGTACCTTCTATTTACCAAAACAATCATATGTTCTGGTTCTATTTCTTTTTAAACTTATCAATACAAACTGTAATAATATTGTTTTGCTAAAACTCATATGACCGGCTATATCTTTTGTTAAGGGCACTTGATTTAGCTTCTTTACTGAATAACATAAAACCAAACAACTTTTTAGCATGGTCCCAAAGCGGGGTTTTTTGGGATCTTCAGTTTAAAAGACTATGGCTGCCATACTAGCTACGAAACTACAACGACCACGGTAACCGCGTCTGCGTTGGCCCAGCATGCAATGGGCCTACAGCCCAGTCCTAACATACGATACTACATTCAGGGAATTGAAGCCTTGAGCTCAAGACTTCGCGCTCTTCTTGGAGCCGAGGGCAAAGATAGCGTGATAACCTGCAATTATTTTCTGTTTAGTTTTACTACAAGTTATACAGTACCCTCTGAGCAGAGGTTCCTTCGATCTTCCTAGAAAACTCGGAAAGAGGAAGCGACTTTTCTAGGAAGATCGAAGGGACCTCTGTTCGCAGGGTCAGCCTTAAAAAATAATTTGGTTCAATAAACAGGAGATCAGGACCAAGTTATTAACAACAGGGATGAATGAGGTTAACTGTCCAAATATCAGTTGCATGATATTTGATTGGAGGGAAGTATTCGATAATGCAAAATGAATGATGGCCGGGTAATTCGGGAACGGTGAACAGAATTGAGAGACGTAATTGTTCACCGGTATTTTCTTTAGTTACCATGGCATTTTGGAATTGAGAAGCCAACGTTTAAAGTTTGCAATTGGTCAGTTATTGCCATGGAAATAATAATTTCTGTGATCAGTTAAATCAAGTAAAAGGTGGATAACAAACGAGTTCTTTGTTACTAAGGTGGAATGTTTGACGCAATGTAGCGCCAGTAAATGAAGGAGAAAAATGAGAAAAAGTTAAGTGCCGAATCATTATACAGTCAAACCTGTATTAAGCGGACCCAATATTAAGCGGACACCCTCTATCAAGCGGACAGCAGTGCGAGTCCCATTTTTCTTTTCCCACATTCACTGTAAAAAATACTTGCATTCAACGTACACCTCTATTAAGCGGACGCGGACACCTTAAACTTGACTTTTATTGTCATTTCCATTGTGAGCAACCTGTTTCAAACGGTCGCTGCAAAAAGAATGCATGATTTTGTTGTCCACGTTTTAGTAGACAGATCATTTAAGTTTGCCAACAGACGGAGCTGTCACAGAATGCAATATTTTGTTATTCGGTTTAGTTTTTACAGAACTTTTAATTTGTTCTTGTTTGATTTTGTAAACCTTCTTATGATTCCATCAATATAGCTACTCGCAGTAAATATTAAAAGACTATGGTAACTGGTGCGAAGAATGCTCACCTAGTTGAGAAAACTACATTGTTGTTACGTATTTCAACTTCGCATATCATTATGAGTTTTGGGAATAGTGTCCGTGTTTTTGGGTGTTCATATTAACTCGGGTCTCAGGATGTAAACGTCACCGACTCAGGTTCTTCGACATGTTGTCTGATTTCTGCGAATGATCACAAATTTTAAAAGCACTAAGAGGATTCTACAAAATGTGGTCAGGATGGCTTGACCTAATAGAAGGCACGCAATGTATGCAGAAGCGATTACGTTTAACTGAGGACGCAAATCTCCCAGAATCTTTTCATAGCAAGGCTCGCCAAGAAGGCGAAGCCCAGCTTTCAATTTTTGTTAATCACCAGCAAACGTCTGGTAAGGTAAGTGGTTATTTAAACTCACAAATCTCAGTAATATTTGTGGCCCGTTAAAAAAAAAAGCAGGAAAACAGTGAAGTTAACACTCTCTGAGAAGCTTTACTTCGACTTAACTAGTAACACCACAAAAAGGTGTAAGGCAACTCAAAGGGTGAAATAATATGAATTCAGAGTTGTATACTCTTTCAACAAACTGCAATACTGCAAAATCAACTTACATCTCTCCGTTTCGGAAACGTGTTGTTTAAAGTACATCAACAACATACGCAAACTTGAAAACAACAAACAGTATTCTCATTGTTTCTCTCTGAATACGAACACCTTACCGGAAATTAATTTGTTGTTTTAACCTTATACCCGTTATCAATGAACCTTCCTATTGTTTTTCTACTGACCAACCATTATCGACTGTTTAATGACAACCACTCTTCTGTTAACAGAAAATTTAAAATACTACTTTTGTAAAACTTCACAACTGAAACTGCAAATGAATTGTAACTTGACTTATCACTACTGTAGACCTTCTATTCTATTGCAAAGGTAACCAGTTTTCCACTGTGAATGTTTTTTTCAGCTGTAAATCCTGTGGTTACATTACATGTCTTCTAGTTGTTTTTCACGAACCAAACCTAATTTGTGCTCTTATCATGTGTCAGGGGCACCCAACGGATCGTTTCGGTAAATTATCTGTTCGGAAGGCCTTTAATCCCCTCTGATTTTCTTGAGAGAATTCGCACCTCGAACTTTCGTGATATGAGAAATTTAATGTCTGTTGTTTTCGGACTGTTGAAAATGTCGTTTTGGGTACCGAAAAAAGGTCAGCTATCATTTTCGGAAAGGCGATAAGACCCATGGTCCTTTGAAGTTCGCCGAGTTTCCTAACCAGTCTCCTCTACTAACTATGATAAGACCTAAGGTTTTCGGGAAATGGACAAAAAAGCCCTAATAAATTCGAGAATACTCAAGTTCCCCTAGAATATCCGAACAGATAAAATTTTTTTAGTGCAACCTAAAATTAACCTACAGAGCTTTAAAAGTACTCCAGATAGCCTAAAACAGCGTCTAACAGCATTCGAGAGAAAACGGTCGTTGGGTGCCCCTGATGTGTGACAGTTATAACCTCTTTCATTACAGCAAGACAATTAGTTGTTAAGTAAATGCACGTTGTAAAGAATGGAAACGTGATCTGTTTCATACGAAGATCTTCGTTTCACTTCAAATTTTGCTATGTTATCTGTTCCCGCAGATATCCCTACTTGTTTCCAGCTTTACTTAAACGCTGTGACTATGACCGGCAGCCGATAGACGAAATGACCAGTAGTGAGACTTAAATTTCTTTTATGAAATAAAACAGTGTAAAAAGAACATTGTGATAGGTGTCCCGAAGACGAATCCAGTGGCGGATCCAAACTTTCACCAATACAGTTTATTTCAGTTCACACATAAGTTTAGTTCAGATGTTTCAGTGCTCATACACTGCCCTGACAGTGCTCATTCAATTGAATTCACTTCAAGACAGCAAAAAATCCGGCCTAAACAGCGCTTACCAATACGTGAATTTAATGTGGACCCATGACCTACCGTGTGTGCTACTTGCTTGTAGATCTAAAGTTGCATGTATAGACAATGTGTTTGTATTATGAGTTTGCCCGTGACCGCAAATTTATCTGATATTACATAAAGCACAATCCAGACTCAAAATCTTCATTTACTTTAAAGGCTGAAATTATATGCACTCCGCGGATCCTACAAACTGCAAAAGACAGCCGCAAAGGATAAGTTTTCCCCGAAACCAAAGATGGCGAATAAACTCTTTCCGCTGATCCTAGAAACTGCAAAGGAACGCCACAAAGGACAAGTTTCCCCCTTCCCGAAACCAAAGATGGCGAATTTTCGGTGTCGGTTTCTCATTTACCAGCTTACCGATAACAAGACCCAGCATGCGGGATTCATTTCGACATCATTAGCTAATAGAATCAACAAAGGAATGTAAAAACGATACACACACATATAAGTGAACCAAAACCTTCCATAATAAGTCACAGGATTATTCTGCAAAACTCCAAATGTCTGAACTGTGAACTCCGCCTATCCACAATTGAAAATTTTTTAAAGCTGAGAAAAAGGCTTGTTTATTTTTTTTTTTGATTGCCTAAAAGGCAATGTTTGTAGTCCTTTTAAAAATTATTTTAATTTTTTAACCCACGATTTTAATACAAGGAACAGCGGGACCACCATTGCTCTGCCGAAAGTGAAACTTGACTTTGCTCGAAAAAGTTTTTACTTTTTAGGCGCTTCAGCTTTTAATTCTTTACCTTTAAAAATCGAGCAAATTAGCAGTAGGGTACCATTCAGGGAGTCTTTAGATCAATTTTATGTATAGTGTAGTTAATAATTTACGAAGTCATTCTTAACTTATTTTAGTTTTAATCCTTATACATGTATTATGTTATTTAAACAGGACCCCTTTGATAACAGTACTCTTGCACTGAAGGGCTATCCTGTATAAATATTCGTTATTATTATTATTATTAATACTTCATTTGCCACGAGCGAATTACTTTTTTTAAAGTTGGAAGTTATATTGCCTCCAGGTAAAACATAAACAATAGCATAGACCAGAACTTCCCTCTTACACGACTTGATTATTCTTTGGCTTTCAAATCAATGTTGCGTAACCCAACCGCCGCTCTGTACTGCATTAAAGAAACCATGATCTTGTGGGGCACTACCATATATGGACTATATAGGTATGTGCCGCTGTGAAGGGTATGGTTTTCAAGCAGTTTATTCTAGGATAGGGTATATAAATCAGAGCGTTTGGGTCTAGAATAGGGTATCATTTTTCACAAAACTGACTGGTTGGTTGAAGAATTTATCTAGAGTAAGGAAACCAGAAATTGCCACTCAAAAATATGAAAAAATCAAACCGGCAAGTTTAAATTTACGCAGATCAGCCTCAACAGTGTCAATAGATGGGAGGATTTAGGGAGTTTACTCTAGTATAGGTTAGCAAAGTTCAGCTGAACTAGCTCTGGTATAGGCTAAGGGTTCCAGGATCACAGCGGCATATCCCCACCCAGAAATTCCCAAAGTACCCTCTCCCCTCTCCCCCCATTAACCAGTTCTGATCAAGACAAAACCTTCAGGTAGCTCACCTTTTTGTTACACTATTCTCCATTGCTTTCTGCTATCTCAACTGGTTTCACAGCGAACTTCTTCAATGCTCTTCTCCAATTCAAGTTCAATTTTACCAATATTTCAGCCACAGGTACGAATAGTTCAGGCCTAAACAACACTGACTCACCAATACGTAAATGTGGACCCTTGACCTATCGCGTGTGACACACACTTAAGTTTAGTTCAGATAATTCACTGCTCGTACAATGCTCATACAATGCTCTGACAGTGCTCGTTTAATTCAACTCAGGACAGGCAAAGGTCCGGCCTAGACAAGGCTCATCAATACGTAAATTTAATGTGGACCCTTGACCTATCGCGTGTGCGACTTTCTTGTCGATCTAAGGTTGTAGAAATGGACGATATATTCTTATTTTGAGTTTGTCCGTGAGAGCAAATTTTTCGGATACACGATAAAGCACAATCCACACTCAAAATCTTCATTTAAAAGCTGAAAATAAAGGCACTCCGCGGATCCTACAAACTCCAAAGGTCGGCCGCAAAGGTCTGTCTTACTTACTAGCTCCGAGAGTGCATTTCGCTTCCACAGAGAGGGGTAAATCGTGCGCGACATAACCGGAGTCCGAAAAACGTGCCGAGTCACTTAACCAAAGGAATGCAGCTTGCCAGCTGTAAGCGACGACTACGTCATCACTTAAAAATCAAAAGCAGTTAGACAACTTTTCAGCGCTCAGGTCAGATTACTTGGTAAATGTCTGAAATGTTGTGTGATGTACGATTATCGATAATTCATTGCATTTCATTGATGCCTCTGAACTCTCGTCGAGGTCTATTTACCTGGCCCCAGTTGTTCGAAAGGTGGATTCAACGCTATCCACCAGATAAATCGCTATCCAGTGGATAAGTGCCCGGGGATAAGTGTTAACAAAACAAACCACTCTAACGGATAGTAATTTATCCGGTGGATAGCGTTATCCACATTTCGAACAACCCGGGCCTGACGTCGCTACTCTTTTTCATCTCACGATTTAGTTGCAAACGTAAATTCGAGACACAGTAGTCAGTCTTGCCAACAGACCACTCACTGTTTTACAGGGGTAAAATTGTAGGCTCAATTTCCGGGCTCACCGGTCGTTCTCATCTTTCCCAAACACCTAAGAGGAGGTACCCCTAATACATATAAGTTATATATCTAGGAATGATGGCACATGGCGAAAAGAATCATGACAACTAGAACAACTAGCTTGACCTTCAGGTAACTTTGCGGATTCGATTACCGTATGAGGCAAATCAAAATATTTTCGTTGTCATTGACCAATCACGATGCGTTATTAGAGATAGATGTTCTGACATGGGTTGACTTCTGAAAATAATTACAGAAAGCGTCAGGAATTCTTAGAATTCAGTCAGTGTCTGCTACGTGACCTGATAGTTTTGATGGAAAACTGTGTCGAGAGTTGCTCTGCCACATTCCGCTTTTCTTTGTTAGTTGGCAACAGGAAAGGCTACTCGTATGCTATCGATAATTCCACCTATTCACCAACTTAATATATAATCCCGTTCTTACTAGTCTCCAATAGCGCTACACTTCACTCCCTACGCGCGACACTGAAACCTTTGTTTTAGTAATAGTGATCAGCATCTGATTTATCCATGCAATATAAATACCCTGTCAAGCGGACAAGCGATGGGAATTATAATTAAAATCATCGACTGGTGCATGTACTTCAAATTACCAGAAGTAACATTTATGAAACATTTTAGGAAAACACACAAAACAGTCAACTCTCCATCATGAATGACAACAAAATTTATTTTAAGAACAACAATATAACAACTACATTTTTATTGACTACAATGATAATTCTAGCATACAATTCAATTTGCAGTTACTGATCAACTCAATTGACATTTATATAATAAACTTGACGTACACTATATAATAAAGATTAATTTCACTATTTTCCCACTAAGCTTTCCGCTGTCTACAATGATCAGGATTATGGTCTAAGTCTTGCATAATATATAATAAGCACAGCTTACGTATCAGAAAGTATAAAGTGTGGTAAACAATACCTTTCTCAGTTTCTAAAAGCCTGAGGCAGTATACTCTACAATCAGAGAATTTAAAAATTGCATTTGTGTTTTTGATGGTAGACTTAAATTGAGCAGCCTGCATGTTTTCACTTCAGTTTCTCATTAAATCCATTTTGCTACCTGCTATTTACCAAAACAATCATATATTCTAGTTCCATTTCTTTTAAAACTTGTCAATGAAAAAACTGTAATAATATTTTTCTTTTGCTAACACTCATATGACCGGTCATATCTTTTGTTAAGGGCACTTGATTTAGCTTCTTTACTGAATAACATAAAACCAAAAAAACTGTTTAGCATGGTCCCAAAGCGGGGGTTTTGGAATCCTCAGGGGATTGAAGCCTTGAGCCCAAGACTTCGCGCTCTTCTGGGAGCCTAGGACAAAGTGTCGATCCTCGTGGAATATTGTGGCAATGCAGTTTGAAGGAGCTTTGTTTTTCCTTTTTTTCTTATTTATTTATTTATTTTATTTTTTCTGCTTGTCTTTTTTTAAGACCTAAACCTCTGTTAGACACTGACTTGGAAAAAACTGAGGCAGAGTTTTCCACTAAAAGAATACGGGTTGTAAAAGTGTATCCGACGAGACTTCAGGTTCAAAGTTATAGATAAGCGTAATGAATTACTCAAGTATCTGAAGCCGGTTGTTAACGATATCAGTCACAACTATTCTACCATCACTAAGAAATGCAGCAGAAATTGGTCCACTTAACTGTCCTATCTCGCTGCCGTACGTCCCAAACTTTGCAAAGAATTTCCCATTCAGCTCAAGAATTTGGATTCTGTGATTGTTTCTGTCACAGACCAGAAGTTGCCCTGCCTCGGTAACTGATAAGCAACGAAGATCGTGGAAATTCCCGTCCCCTTCCCCCTCCTTTCCAAATGTGTACAGAAAATTTCCATTGTTATCGAAAACTTTTATACAATTTTCATCACATTCCGAAATTATAAGATATTTGTCATGTTGAACACACTGAAGGGGAAACGAGAAAATACCATGTCCGCCGATTTTGCGTAAAAACTTACCACTGGAGGAAAATATCTTGACAAGATAGTTATAACTGTCAGCAACAATGAAGTTTCCGTCCTTGTCCAAACTCAGACCATGGGGATAGGTTAACTGGTGATCCAGAGTACCTAAGCCACCGAAGTGGCTTAGGTACTCACCGTGCTCACTGAACATTTGAACACGGTGGTTAAAAGAGTCCACCACTATAATGTTACCGTTTTTATCAAACGTTATCCCACAAGGGCGGTTAAATTCCCCCAGCATACCTCCCTTTCTACCAAAAGATCTTAAACAGGTACCGTCACTACTAAAGATCTGGACCCCGTGGTTAAAATAGTCAGTTACTGCTATCTCGTCTCGATGATTTACTGCTACCCCCCAAGGGCCATTAACCATTCCAACAGACGCACCTTCTTGTCCAAATGATGACACGGGTCTGAGTTGACGCCTGGTTTTGACTTGAATTACAAACGGGCTGCCACGAACATCTTCGCCATTTACTTTCACTGATGCTTCGCATTCTCCGGTTTCTTTTGGAAAATAGCCGACCTTGTAGGTGCCGTCTTTGTTATCCTGGAGTTGCTTTTTCGTGGCACAGTCATGTCCTTGATGATTTTTGATCTGCACTGTCACGTAGTCATGCTCCTCGTAACGTTGTTGTCCCTCAGAATTTCTTGTAGTCAAAACAAATTCTGCCTCAAGTTCCACAGTCGCCTCTTGGAGTCCTTCTCCTTTGGCACTTGATTGGTGCGCTTTAGTCTTGCTACGAACGATTTTGAATGAGCCGATTCCTTCATTGTCTGTTTTGTCCATTAATGTTTCGTTTTCTGAGAAAATCAATTGATGAAGAACTTCAAGGTCACAGATAAATTTACTTTCAGTCATCTGACTCACTTCTTCCGGTAGGATTGTGTCTAACTGTACAATCTCAGCGATTGTGCTTCGTTTTAAAAGTGTTTCAATTTCTTCAATTGCTGTCTCGCTTATTTTCACTTGGTGCTCAATTTCACTCTTGTGTATTACAATACGCTCGAGTGAGGATTCTGCCGCAGCGTCTACTTTCTTAAATATTTGCTGCCTCTTCGCTTCGATGAGTGTGGTCATCATTTCAGCAAATTTCTCTGCGTCTCGTTTTACGGTTGCAGCCTGTTCTTGAATTCGAATACAGCTTTCGTCAAGCATAGCGATTTTATTTCTCTGCAGCTGCGCCTTTTGCTTTTGGGACTCAAGCACAGACTTCACTTGTAACTTCCGTTCATCTGCAGCTTCTTCCAAAGTTATCTTGGCATGGCCGTCGTGAAGTGTTACAACACAAGTGTTGCAAATAGCAACTTCACAGTCCTTGCAAAAGAACTTCAGCTCTTCTTTCTCGTGGTGTTTCTTTGAGCAAAATGCTGGACGCTTTAAAACATTCTCAAAGTCTTTGTCTTGAAAGTCTTTGAGGGCCAACACTCGGTGTTCTTTATTGGCTTTGATGCCATTATGAAGGCTTATACAATTGGCTTCGCACCAGAATGTGCAACACTGGAAGCAGTAGAAACTCTTCGAGCTCTTCTTGTCACAATTTCCACATTGTACGCCAGTGGTGTTACACTCTTTGATTGCCAACACATCAAGCAAACTATTGATTCGAAAGTTGGTGGGCAGGTCGTTGAGGCTTCCACTAGGGACTTTGCTCTCTCTTCTACATTCCGGGCATGTTAGGATATCCTGGCGGCCACTCGCTCGTTGAATGCCCTGCAAGCAGTGAAGGCAAAAACTGTGTAAACATGGCAGTGTTTTTGGATCAGTGAATGTTGTCATGCACACAGAACAGGATACTTCTTCATGAAGATTGTTTAGCAAGGTTTTAACATCCATAATAAAAGGCGGAAACTTAGAGGTTCGGTGAGAAGATCGAGTTTGTAGCTGAAAATGCCTCAAACAATGAAGGGATGTGCGTGATCGGATAAAGTGGTATTTGTCGTAGTTTGACAATACTGACCAATCATGGGACGAAATTAGACAATAGACTTGTCATGATGTGACTCCTTAGAATAATGACAGAAAGAGCTAAGGATTCTAAGAACTGCAACGATCAAGACAGCTTGACCTCCAAATCAATCATAATACTGTCAGGCAATTCTATATTTAGGTGAAATGATTAGAAGACAATCGCTGCTTAATGTTGCGTGGACGGCTAACGGCGTCATCATGAAAAATAGGTCCGCAGTGCGTACATGTGTGGCTTACAAGTTATACTTAATTAGGATAAATTGAATTATCATGGAAAAAAAAATGAAAGACACTACTAAAATTTTCAGCTCGAAAGGTCAGTGATCGATAGTAGAAGGTTAAAATATGAGATATTTAAGAGAATAGGGTGCTATTTTCAGAGAATCACAAAGTGTGCTTGTGTGGGGCTCCCAATTATTTAGTTTTATCGTACTAGTAGTTACGATATGGTAAATGAGATGCTGCTTTATTGTAAATGTACTTGCTAATTTGCGAGTGATTGAAACATATTGCTTCAGCCCATAACTAAAAGATTAACAGGCCTTGATAAATATATCCCAAACGAAACTTAAAAAACAAAACAAAATAAGAAATATGAATTTTTCTTAAGGGTTTAGCACACTATTTGTGAAAGTCAGCAAAATCAGCCAAAGATTAACTGTTTCATTGTATTATACATTCACTGTATTATTTCCTGCTGCAAAGCAAGCCCTTTAAAATGTTGGCAATCGGTTAATTGGGAAGCATTTGCCATTTTTTGTGCTAGCTGATGAGATGAGATATATGTTATAGGAGTGTAGGTCTAAGTCTTGTAGCCTGGACCCTATGCCTGCCGTCTTGTTAAAAGAAAATTTTGACATGCTTCTACCCACACTTTGCAGGATTGTAAACTTGTCCCTGGAATCTGGATATGTGCCTCCTTCACTAAAAACCGCCGTCTTACTGCCACTACTCAAGAAACCATCCTTGGACCACGAAATCCTTGTAATTATAGGCCTATCTCAAATCTCAAGGTCATTTCAAAAATCATCGAAAAAGTTGTTGCAGTACGTCTTCAGGACTACTTGGAATCCAACCAACTTAATGAACCGCTACAATCAGCCTACAAGCGATTTCATAGCTGTGAAACCGCTCTTGTACGTGTACACAATGATATTTTGCGTGCCATTGACGATCGTCACTGTGTTATACTCCTGCTACTTGATCTATCTGCTGCTTTTGACACTGTTGATCACGACATTCTTCTAACAAGACTGAAATCCAAGTTTTCAATCTGTGGCACTGCCCTTGAATGGTTTCGTTCCTATCTTACAAACCGCACACAATTTACCTTAATCGATGGAAAAAAATCACAGTCTCGTGAGCTTAAATGTGGAGTCCCCCAAGGTTCGGTCCTAGCGCCTATCCTGTACTTACTTTATACTGCACCACTGGCTGACATTCTACGGTACCACGAAATGCAATTTCACTTCTACGCTGACGATACTCAGTTATATATCTCTTTTTCAACAAACAACGACGTCGAATTAACTAATGCAGTTGGAAAAATTGAGGAATGTTTGTCTGATCTTGACAAGTGGATGTCTCTTAACAAGCTAAAACTGAATAAGGACAAGACGGAACTTCTTTATCTATACTCGAAACACAACCCGCAGCAGTCTCTACCACCAATCCGTTTTGGTCAAGACATAATTCAGCCATCTCAATTTGCTAGAAACATCGGTGTGATAGTTGACAGTACCATGACTATGCTTCCGCATATCAGTTCTATTTGTAAATCAGCCTCTTATCATCTCCGCAACATCTCCCGGATAAGGAAATTCTTATCTACGAAAACCAACGAGATCCTGGTCCATGCTTTTGTGTCTTCCAAACTCGACCACTGCAACTCTCTTTTGTACAATGTACCGAAGTGTGCTTTAAAAAAGCTCCAGTCTGTTCAAAACGCCGCTGCCCGACTTATCACCTGTTCCCGAAAGTACGACCACATCACTCCAATACTGAAAGAATACACTGGCTTCCTGTTTCTGAACGCATTAAATTCAAGATTATGTTACTTACCTTTAAGGCTCTTCATCAACAATCTCCTGTGTACATTCAAGATCTAGTTGCGTACTACCAACCTTCCAGAATCCTCCGATCATCACACTTATTACTTCTTAACCCCACGAATTTTCACCTGAAGACATATGGTTCTCGAGCTTTTGCTGTTTCCGCTCCTGAACTCTGGAACAGTCTACCCGTTTCTATCCGCTCATGTGACACTCTAAGTTCTTTTAAATCTAAACTCAAAACTCATCTTTTTAAGAAAACTTATTATTCTTAGCGATTTTTACTTTCTATTACTTTCTTAAATGCACATTTTTAATTATTAAGATTAGTACAGCTCATTTTGGTGAATTGTACAGCGCCTAGAGCAGGCATGGATAGGCGCTATATAAATATTTATTTATTATTTATTATTATTATTATTATCTTTCAGTCAATCAATCAATCAATCAAACAGTCAATCATTCAATCAATCAGTCAATCATTCAATCAATATTTTAGCTTCATTTATACCACAAAGTACAAGCTCACACCATATCAAAGCATAACCACAATAGGTCTAGGCTGTGTGGATTCCTAAGAAAGCCTAGCTCTTTTTATGAAGCCCGCAAATGATTAACGGTTATTCCATGAGTGCAGGTTGGACATGAGACGATGGATAGCCAACGAGGCATGTAGCATTGAGTTGGCTATAATCATTTCATATCCAACAGGCGTGAGTGCAATAATTGTTTTTATGATACATTGTAGTGACTATCTGTCTTCTCGTTGGCTAAAAGCCTACAGTTAATTCTGGGAAACAGCGCAACCTACAGATTATTCACTAATGTGCCATGGTAATTTATTTCACTTTTAAATATTTTATTTGCACAAAGAGAAAAGGTCACAGTTCATACTCAAACTGAGGCGAAGAAGCGTACTTACTCAAAAGGGTAAAAATATATTCCGCAAATCGATGGCTTTACAGTCAACTGATCGTTGAATGACCTCTTCCATGACTTACATTTGTAAACAAGTAGTTCCACTTATTCCATCCAAATGTAAAGCGATGAAATATATTACCCTCTTGTTTCCGAAAGTCTTGAGAAGGCGTCTGTGATTTATATTGTTTTCAAACTCAAGCGGTACTGTCTTTGAATTTGTGGTCACCCATGGAGACATTTTAAACTTCTGACGGTTCAAAGCAATGAATATTGTCTTTTAAAGGTACAATAGCTCCTGTAGAACCTGCACTGGATACATGCCAAGTCTGTCTTAGCTTTAAGCTCAAAATGAAAAACGACTTACCTGTAAAACTAACAGCAAAGGAAACTAGAAATCACGATTACAACCAAAATGGCTCAGACTAGTGTGCCGTACGACACAGGACTACGTGACTGACTCTCGTGTATCGTGGACAAATAAATAAATTGGATCATGACATAGCGTGGCTACACACTTTGTGTAAGCTACACAAAAACTGTTCGACAACTTTTCAGGTCAGATTGCGCGGTAAGGTGTCTGATTTGTTGTTTGGAAGTATGATAACTGGGAATTATTTTCTGTTCCAGTAATTATTTATTTTAACTACAAGTTATACAGTACCCTGTGAGCAGAGGCTCCTTCGATCATCCTAGAGAAGTCGGGAAGAGGAGGCGACTTTAATTTTCTAGGAAGGTCGAAGGGACCTCTGCTCGCAGGGTCAGTCAGTTAACAAATAATTTGGTTCAATAAACAGGAAATTAGGACTAATTTATTAACAACAGGGAAGAGTGACGTTAACTGCCCAAAGTATCAGTTGCAGATGTTTGATTGGAGACAAGTATTCGATAATGCAAAATGGATGGCTGGTAATTCGGGAACGGTGAACAGATATGAGAGACGTAATTGTTTACCGTTATGTTCTTTAGTTACCATGGCATTTTGGAATTGTGGGAAGCCATCGTTTAAAGCTTGCAATTGGTCAGTTATTGCCATGGAAACTAAATTTCTGTGATAAAATCGAGTAAAAGGTGGATAACGAACGTGTTCTTCGTTACTAACGTGATGTAATGTAGCGCGATTGACTAAAAGAGAAAAAATGACAAAAGGTTCAGAGTGCCGAATCATTATAGTGACGTTGTTCTAGTGAGCCGGAAATTAACGATTGTATAAAGCTTCGATTGGAAAGAAATTCCAGGTGTTTGTTGATAACACTTTGCAATTGGATTTTACGTTTTTTTCTTGTTATAATTGCAAAAAAAGAAGGTAACAAAAAATGGTGCTGAAAATATTCGGCTCTACATTCATGGAAATCAATGAACTCAGCCTCGCTACATTCCACTCCAATACGTATTTTGTAGCAAGGACTGGCAAGAAAAAGCCCTAGCTTTATGTGGATCCGAGAGCCAAACCATGAATTGTAGTGTCAATCTGACAAAAGGTCACCCGAATCCTTCGAACTGTATTGTAATTATTATGCCTATGATGATCTAAAAGTGTTTTTAGCAACGGGTATACTACTGTTTACAGCAGGTTTTAAATTTGGCACTGTATTAAGGACGGTGCTTACTAAATACAAAGGTTTTTGCGCCAGGATAAGACCACGAGGAAAACGTAGATCTTTGCGAGGGCTATTGGAATCCACAGATTTCAGATTTAGATTTCAGATTTTTTATTAATTGACACTATTTACAGACATATTTCACTATCACACACTATTACAAAAAATTCATTCATTAAAATAAGGAAAATATAATAATAATAAAACCAAAACAAAATGTGCTCAGTGACCAAAGAAGCATATGCTATCGTGTTGGTCACTGACACGTTCAAAAATAAAAGACAAGACACATCAATTAATAGAAGCAATGCAATAAAGGAAGTAAAATGTGAATAACAAAAGTATTCGAAATAAACAAGTTAAATGAATAAATCATAATGCTGAAGAGTAATATTGAGTATTTAAAAGGTATAGTTTATATTGCTTATAAAAGGAAGTGCAAGGCAGTTTTTTAAATTCTGTTCGAATAATTTCCCAAAGTTTTGATGTAACAAAAGATAAAGTAGAGGACCCATAGTTATTATTTACTTTTGGCCTATGAAAATTCAAATTCGCAGCAAATCTTGTATTGTAGGTATGGACTTCTGATGCCTGAGTAAGGGTTCTATGGAATATAGTTGGAATGTTTGTTGAGTCATTTAAAATTTTATGAGTAAATAGAGCCACTTTTAATTTGTACACATTTTCAAATTTGAGAATTCCTAAAAGATTGTAATATGGTGAAGCATTTTCCCTGCTATAAGCAAAGAATATGCTTCGGACACATTTATTCTGCTTAGTTATGATTTTACATAAATTAGTTTTACATGCACTACCCCAACTTATGATAGCATAGGATAAGTATGGATATATGAAAGAATAATACAATTGTTTCAATGTATGACGATCAACAAAATATCTTAATTTATTAATAATTGCTATATTTTTTGCTAATTTATTATTAATGTGCTGGATCTGCGGTCCCCATTGTAAATTTTGATCTATATAAATACCTAAATACTTAATTTGACTTTTATGTGCAATGTTAGGAATATGTATATACGGTCTTAGTCTTGTAGATGAAATTATCATGTAATTAGTCTTGGTAAGATTTATAGATAGTTTGTTGATGATACAATATTTAAAAACTAATTTCAATTCCTCATTCATGACATACTCAAGCTGATGCAGATTATCACTTGCATAAAACATATTTGTATCATCAGCAAATATACGGAAGGATAGTTTTTTTGAGCAGTTAGGTAAGTCATTAATATAAAGCAGGAATAGAAGAGGACCCAAAGTTGATCCCTGTGGTATTCCACAAGTAATGGTTTCAGAACTAGATTGGATGCTACCAATCTTAACAAACTGAGTGCGATTATGTAGATAGTTTTCAAACCAGTTAAGGTTTATTCCTCGTATGCCATAGTGGTAAAGTTTAGATAAAAGAATATTATGGTTCACAGTATCAAATGCTTTAGAAAAATCTAAAAAAACACCACAGGTAACCAGCTTTTTATACATTGCCTGTTCGAGGGTGTCAGTGATCTCAAAAATGGCTTGCTCTGGTGAGTGCCCTTTCCTAAAACCAAACTGATATCTACACAGAATGTTGTGTTTTTCCAGAAAATCGTATAGTTGATTATAAATTAATTTTTCAAGTACCTTACTGAAAGGTGAAAGAGTTGAAATGGGCTTATAGTTTCCTGGGTCAGTTACATCACCACATTTGTAAACCGGAGTAACTTGAGAGACTTTCAAAATATTTGGTACAACACCAGTTTGTATTGATTGATTATAGATTTGAGTGAAAGGTACTGATAAGGGTTCAGCTGCTATTTTTATCAAATTATTAGGTATATCAATTGATGATTTATTCTTATCTAATATCTTAAACAAGTTTGAAACCTGGGTTTCTGTAACAGTGGACATAACAGAACTATTAGCTGGAGATGACAGGATATATTGTGTAGGGTTTTCAAAGCTATCTTCAATTCTGCTGGCTAAGCTTGGGCCAACATTGACAAAATGTTTATTAAACTGATCAGCAATATCTTCATTACTAGTGAAAGTCTTGTTGTTCCTTACTATTCTTTGAGGTGAGGTCTGTCCCTTTGTCTTCCTTTTAATTAAATTACCAATTATTTTCCATGTAGCCTTTAAGTTATTTTTACACAAGTCAAATTTTTTACAAAAATAGGCTTTCTTATTAATGTTTTTGAGATGGTTTAATCTATTTGAGTATTTTTTAAATTCACAAATTTTGACTGGGTCATTGGATAGATAATGGGTTTTGTACATAGCATGTTTAGTTTTAATGGATTTGAGCATTCCCTTTGAGATCCAAGGTTTTCTTAATTGCTTTTGTTTATTTCCAGACACTTGTTTTAGGGGTGCATGCTTATTGACAATTAATTTGAGTGTATTAATAGTTCTAGCTGTTGTTTCATGCAAATTATTACATTTACCAGAGATGAAATTCCAATCCACAGCACTGATGTCTTGAAGATATGATTCAGGGTTGAACTTACTGTAGTCTCTGAAGTAAAGTTGCCCATTTTGTTTTCTAAGTGATGTTTCAACTGTGCAGAAAATTGGTAAATGATCTGAGATATCAACGGCTGTAACCCCTGAGATCAACCTGTTAACTGTATTTGTATAAATATGATCAATTAAGGTTGCAGTATGACTGGTGATTCTAGTGGGTTTTGTTATCACTATATAGCTGGTAATAGATTGTGGGAATAAATCATGTCAAGGTATCTACCTGTTTGCAGGTGTGTGTGATATTTTAAAAGGTCAATATTCATATCCCCTAATATATATACTTCATATCTGTTCATATTTAATTCTTGCAGGAATTCATTGAGTATCGATGTGAATTCATCCACATTTGCAGATGGGTGCTTATAAATGCAGCCAATCATAATATGCTTCTTATTGTTACCAGGGTCAATTTCAAGCCAACAGGATTCTACTGATGAAAGATCTATTATCAAGTCAGGCCTGGGGATAGTTTTTAGAGTATCATTGACATAAATAGCTGTGCCTCCTGCAAGTTTTGGTGAATCACTATGAAAAAAATTGTAATTTGACAGGTCTACATTTGAGATCGAATTAGGATTTAATCTGGTTTCTGTGACAGCAATTATGTCTGGCCTTGAATCAATAGAGTACAGCATGTCATTCAGTAAGGTCAAGTTTTTTGGCAAACTTCTAATATTACAATGGAAAAGAGAAATACCTTTACCTTGAGCATTACATAAGATATTATCAAGCTTAGGGATATCATAGTATTCAGACTGAGTATTTATAAACATTAGATCAGGGTCAGCTTCATCATTTTTATCTGGATTTGGTAGAAGGTTGTAAAGATCAAGCTCGATTAATTGATTTATATTCCTAGACCAATTAACAATAGCAAAGCTAAATTCCCTGTCGTCTAAATTATAGAAGGGAAGAAATTTCAGAGTGTTTACGACATAGAATTTGACAATTTAGAACGGTACATTAAGAGATTATTTTCTAAGTATTGCTTATCTGGTCGAGGTAGTCCTCAAATTCTTCATGCGTAGTAAAAGCTTCTGTGCCACAGAGAAAAATTAGGGTAGCCACGTATTTTTTCGAGATAATTAGCCTTGAATCTCAACAAAAATGCTGACATCAGCATTTTTCTGAAAAAAAGAAGGAAAGGATATTTATTCACAGATTTCCTTAGAATTCGCCTTTACATCCAGAAAAGCAAACACATTTATAAAGATCTTAAAACTACATGGTAAATGATAACATAAAAACCAGTTTTGGTTTGTCTTTATTAACAAAAACGTTGAAACAACGCTTTTAGCGTCTCTTACAGCCTTCCTCTGGTTCAGCTAAAAGACAGTCGAAGTACCGTTTGCTCACAACCAGAAACTAATCACGTGTTGAATAGGCTTGCCACTTCCATTTCATAACATAAAATGTGGGGATAACCACGCGTTTTTTAAGGTTATTGATCTTTTTTGAAAACTTTCACGGTGCCCGTTACGTTTTTTCCTGTCACCTCCCCAGTAAGTAAAACATTCGCGCGCACTACGCCATCTGCAGGTTCATGTTTACAGTTGGATTTCAGTATAATTTTCGACAGATAACGGCTAGTTCTTCAGCTGGAAGACGTTAACAGTTAGTGGTTAGTGATATGCTGCTATTCTGTGGTTCCTGGTTAAGTACAGGCTCATTAAACTTGATTTGGTCACAGTAGGGAAATTTTGCTTTCATTTTAGTTGTGTACTTGGTAGCGTAGTTGATTGCGTCAATGTCAACCCCAGCGCGCGCATGACGCTTAACCATGCCTTACGTGATGCGCAGAACGTGTGCGCACTAACAAAAGTAGGCACCGTCCTTAAGTGACAATTCTGTTCTATTTCTGTGGTGCCTATTTTACTACACTAAACACTAGTCTTGTTTTATTTATGCGTGGTTCAATTTCATCTATTACAACCCCCCCCCCCGGACATACCCTCGCCCCGGGGTTTGACATTGTTTTCTTATTCGACAGCCTTCCCCCCTTCCCCCCCAGAACTCCTATCTACTTAAAATATTGGTTTCCGTACCATATAGCAAAAACAGAAGTTTTCTCAAGAACGCGATAAATGATCATGTCCGTGCCTTCTGCCCGCCTCGCTTTCGGGTTGTAGACAGTATGTGACAGAAGAACTCTTTCCCAAAAGACCAGAAATTATATAAGAAAATCCTAAACATGTTTAAATGTAATTTTCACAGCGTGGGAAGTAGGCAAACCCAAGCCAGTGCGTTCATTTGTTAAGCTTTGAGGAGGGTTCCCAATAGGTTTGGTGCGATGCGGGATTTGGCTTTTTTTTCGCCGTAATATTTGGGATTTGAGTTGAAAACAGGGGCGGGAAGCGGGAATTACAATTACGAGCGGGAGCGGGATTTCATGTTTTTATGGGGTTGGGATGCGGGATTTGCAAGGGGAACAGAGCGGGATACGGGATTTCAATTCTTACGTGACCTCATAAATTAATTATTGACCAGTGCAAAAACTACAAGCTGGCAGAAACGAACCGTATAGCTGTGTCAGGTTTCAAGTAATGAATAGCAACCGCTCTGTACCCTGTCAGGTTCTGTCAAACGTATCGTCCATTTCCATCATTTTCGAAGCTTGCGTCTGTAACCTTGACCTCCCGATCCTTTCTAGTTTTTCTAGTCTTTCGACCTTTTCCAAAGCGCTTGGCTTGTTTTCGCCAGGATGGCCACACCGGATGGCGGTGATAGTGATTTACCAAGCGAAGTATGCGACATTACAAATTGCGTCATCATATATTAGACCATAATACGAAAAGGATGTGCGAGCAGGAATGCCTTTAATTGGAAAGAAAAGTTCTGAGCCCAGATTTTAAGTAAAGTGAAGACGCTGGAAGCCTTGAAAGAAACTGTCAAGTGTGTTTACGGGCCATCTGTTGTATACGGGAATGAGCAATCTTTTTCTTTCACTGATACGTGGACAAAAGGAAACAAAACAGTAAACCGTTTACAGAAAGAAACGTTATGATCATTTGTGCTTACTTATCTGCTACCCATTGAGTTCTTTTGTGATCTTGTATGCAATATCTTGTTTTAAAAAGTCTGTATCAATAATTAAATTAATTATTAATTTAAAAAATCAATAATTAACGGAGAAACGTCCTTGAAAAGCAGGCGGGAGCGGGATTTCCAGGCAAAAAAGGGCGGGATGGTGGGATTAACAGGAAAAAATGGGCGGAAAAGCGGGATCTGAGAACCCTATTGTGGACCCTCTTTGAGCAATGGAGGGCTTATAGAGGAGCAAAAATTCTAAACAATGCAAAGATTAGACAGAATTTATGACTGTGTTGACTTAAAATGCAATTTTCACGGTGTGGGAAGTAGGCATGGCCAAGCCCTTCAAAGCACACCATCCCGTTTTAAAGATTCCAAACTGTTAATAAATATACAACGCGACAAATAGACATTATTTCTTTATTCCACTTCTTTGCTTCGAAACTATTAGCCGATGCACATGCTACATATATTCTTCTCTTTACTTTCTCCCAGAGCCATTTTGATAAACGATGAATAACTTTCCGACTTTTAATTTAAATCATTCATCGCTGTGGCGTCTAAGGAAGAAGTCTGTACACAGCATTGATATTTGCTGCTCCGACTCCAAACAGACATTGGGATTTATCAGCTGCTCCCCAGCGATCGTACTGCACCTTGGATGAGTCTCCACTCCAGCATTCCCCGTAAAACTGAATGGCAAAAACCTGAAGAAAGCAATCAAAAAAACATTGCGAGTTTGTTTATACTTCGTCAGTGGGTTGAGCAACGTTTAGCTATGCATGCGTTGGACAATGGATCTGAAGAGGAAACAAAGCAGTATCAGCTGCCGCAATACTTCGCTGCAGAGTGACTCTGGTAGAAATTTTATAGCCATTTTCACCTCAGACACAAGACTACCTCTTCTAAAAAATATTGTTATTAATCAATTGAACCCTTGGAAAGATAATATAAACTTTTCTTTCTAAGGCCCCTCGCAGACCGAGTGGTAACCTAGTGAATTACAAGTAACCCACAGTGTGAAAATGAAGTTGTCTGGAGCAGTGTTAACACTGTATGAATCAAACTGTTTAAGAGGAAAATTTACGTTTACAAACATGTAGTTGAGTAGTTGTTGACGTCAGTTTAACAAACAGATTTCATGTTGCCGTCCGTCTGTTCAGTAACAGATCACAGATCACGTCAAAATGTTGTAAGAACAAAAAGTGGCTCAAGAGGCGATGGCCGAGTCTGTCACTGAAGTTCTTACCGCATTTTGACGTCTTCTGTGACCTGTTACTGAACAGACGCACGGCAACAAGGAATCTACCTCTTTGTATAATGATAGAGAAACACAAAAAATGTAAAATTAATGGGCTTTGCAAGTGGTCGAGCACTTCACCTTATAATTGTTCTCTTTAGTAAGAGAAGCACACTTCTGAACGATTTTCTTCAGATTATGCCAGTCTATCCCACCTCTCAGATTCTTCAGCATCGTCGGGAAAGATCGGTCGTTTGCGTTATCCTGAAAGCAGCCGACTTCTTTAACTATCGAGAATTTAAAAATGAACCCTTTTAGTCCCATGCTGGAGATTCAAATTCTCCCTTCTTCTCACAGGTTGAAATTCAAAATTTTAAAAGCTGAGAATCTGGAAGTACATCAAAGCAAGGCAATATATGTTTCTATCAATGTTGTTCACTTATCTTCTAGGGCCACTTGGCTCGCATGCAGACTTCACCTATCTCACTTATCTCTTTCTTACTTATCTCACGGATGCTTACTCAGCGTCGGAGAAAATTGAAAACTCTAAAAACGCATCACATGTTTTCCGACCACCCTGCGCCGGATACTATCACCAGTCATTTTGGATCTGTGTTTGAGGAAAACATCGGGCGTCAAAACTTACCGCACGGTCCGTCGGTAAATCTGATATCATCAAGTCCAGTATCTCCTCGAAAACTGGCTCCTCTTACGGCTTCAAACTGCACCTGGAAAATAAGGTAATCCAGTATTTTTATACTGGACACTCATTTAGTTGAAGTCGTTCCGCATTTACAGTAACAGACATTTCAGACATGGAGTTTTACTAAACTTGTAAAATCTTCACAGGGAAATAGACTTGTTGCTGTTGTTGATTTTGTTGTCTGTTCCTCGCATTCGCGGCCATGGCGGACAGGTCGTAAACTTCTTTGCGAGTATGCGAGTGAAAATTGATTTACTCTTCTGCCTGTTCCAAGTTTAATTTTGTTTTGTTTTATACTAAACCTCAAATGACGAGTTTCTTTTCCAACGATGAGAAAGAAACGGATCCTTTACCCTACCTTGTAATCTAGGTTACTTTCAAGCGTAAATTTAGCTTCGCTCCACTGATTCCCTTGATCACCAGATTTGGACCAAACAAGGGTTGATTTATCGTCTTTGTCCACGATGTAGACATTTAGAGCTCCAGTTGATGAGCCGTACATGTGGTACCAAAACGATAAGCACCGACCAGCGGTTGCTGGAAATTGATTACTGAGTAACCAAGCCTTATTACCTTCCTGGGCGGGACTGGATGCTTCAACGTAAAAATAGTTACCTGAAGAATGGTAACATTACATTAGTGTTAATATAATAGAACTCAAAGTGGAACTAACCTATCCTAAAATGAGCTTTGTACCTGCGCCGGTAGTGTGGTCAGCAGAAGGTCCAGTGTTGCTACTGGGAGTCGCACCAGACCCCTCAAGCCACTCAAATTTATCACTGTTGTCATTCTTTGTAGACCAATGGGGGCAGGATCCAACAAAATCAACGTCACAATCATCGGGGTCTGTCAACAGAAAGAGTCGTAATCGATCAATGCATTAGACAATAAAACAGTTACTTGAATTTAAAGGAAACTGTTATCCTGGTTCAAGAGAGGATAAGTAAGAGAAAGACTAACAGTGACCTGAAATGATTTTCTGAATCTATTTTTAGTTTCCTAACAGGTGGTACTTGCTATGTTCAGCACCTATGCTTGATCTCGTAACTTGAAGCAAGATCCAGATTTTTCGCGTTCTGTTGTTCAGAGGCTTGACTGTAACATCGAGAAAAAACGGATCTACTTTCCGTCCATTTTAAGGTCTCCCAACAGCACATGAGGGAAAATGTACTCACCCGAACTACACCTCCTGACTATGCAAGCCTCCTGCTGCTTGTCGTCTCCAGGACAAGGTTTTCCGGAATTAGCTGGGATGGGATCGTCGCATTTACGAGTTCTCACTTTCGTTCCCCTATCACATGTTGCGCTGCAAGCGCTCCATGATGACCAGCGGCCCCAGTGGCCATCCACGGGTGCTGCGGAATACATTATCATGCATTAATTCACATTAATTGTTCAATAAAGTTAAGTTGGTGTTTTACTGCGGTTTGGTCGGGGTTGTCCTGTTTTCCACATTCAGCAAGTTTGGTTGGTTTAATTGATCGACTTAGTGGAAGCGGTGGAATAGTTGAGGAATCCGATTACAAAAAACTTTTTCCAAAAGATTTCCGGGCTTGAAACGGTTTAGAACTACAGTTGAATCCCGATTTTGCAAACCTCCAAGGGAAACGAAAATTGCCTTGAAAAATAAGGTAGTTCGAGAACAGTCGGGGTAAATTTAGAGTAAAAATTTAAAACGATCTCCAGCTGAAACGATTTAAAAATTACAAGCTTTCGACTGCCTGAACTACAGTCTTCGAGGAGTAAAATGTTGGTGTCATTTTACATTCACATTTGACTCGTCAAAGGCTGCAGTTCAGGCATTCGAAAGCTTGTCATTTTTTAATCGTTTCGCCAGAGATCGCTTTTAAAATTTTACCCTGATTTATCCCGGCTGCGGCCCTTCAACATTTTCACTTAAATTTACAGTGTTGAACTGAAGGGAAGGGAGACGACTTTTGGTTTCAGTCATGAGGAGATTCGAAAAACCCGGAGTTCGAGTAATCGGGATTGCACTTAAGATTTTAAAACGCTCAATCAAACAGACCGAAGACATCTTTATTGCGAAAAAAGCAGTAATAACGGCAATTAAAATCGAGCTGAACTTCCGAAACAACACGATATATAATAGTCTTTTTTCGCAGCTAACAAAATAAAGACAATGCTAAAATTTGTTTAACTCGAGTATTCTGGGTTTAATTTGACAAGGAACAGCATATTTTGTTCAAAATGACTCTTATCCGGCGATAGTGATCAAAGAGCGAGTTGCCGGACGCGGTCGACCCATTTTTGGTGCCAAATAAAAAGCTTGGAGACACAAAATATATCATATTTTTCACTTGTTTCATGGTTATCTGGTGGTTTAGAATTATAAATCATCTTTCGTGAATACGCAATGCCGTCTCCAGTGAGGAATGTTGCCCAACTACAATCTCTTTCCTTTTATCATACATTGAGGTCAGGACAGTAGAGTTTTTCCCGCCTTCTTACAACCCTGATTGCTCAGTTCAAATTTCAGGCGCGACAACAGTATGCAAGTTTTGTCATTGTCACCTTTTGTCGTCCCCTCCCGCAATGCTTCGCACCCCCTCCCCCCGCCACCTGTTACTAACCTTTGCACTCTTGGGGGGGACACACCACCTCTTGGCTCTCCACGCCGTACGACTGACCAGGACAGTCTACATCTTTGTTAGAGGAAGTGCAGAATCTTTGACGAGTTTTCTTACAATTGGAACTGCAGGGTCCAAAGTCCGACCAGCTGCTCCATCCGGGCCTGCCTGAATTTATAGCATCTAGAACAAAAACGGAATTACAAAAATATGAGGTCAATGTGGAATAGCTTACAAGTGGGAACGAAGGGAGGAAGGGGAAACAGCACGTTGATATCTATATTTGTCACACTGATATACAGAATTGGCATTGTCCCAAGAGCGTTATTACGGCCCCGGCAACGACACCTCCAATTCGTGTTGTATCGATGGAAAAAATTCAAATTTCTGTGGCAACTAGCTTTTAATGTGGCAACCTCCAACCTAGAGGACCAGGGGATATCGTCTGGTCTCTACCCTTCGGCCTGTTCGGCATTGGGTGACCTTACCAGGAGTGAAAGACTCTAGCCGACAAATAAAAGCTTTAGGGGACACAGACAGGGAGACTACCCCACCGCGATGAGATGAGAAAAGATGATAGCATGATGATAATGATGATGATGATGATGATGATGATGATGATGATGATGGTGATGTACAGAATGCAGCCAAGCAGAAAAGTAGGAAGCTATTGAATATTCCTTGTGCTTTACAGGTTTTGTGTTAGGTGTTTGACCCAAATCTTGACATTAGCTGTAGTGTATAAACAAGATTCTGCAATTGTGTCTCTTTGGATTCTTTACTCGTAGCTTGATTCTTCTACTCATTAAACACGTCCGGAGTGCTTTGTGGCATACTACTCAAAAGGTATAACAATCACGTAAAGAAAGCCCTTGCTTAAAGGATAAATATAAGACAGTAATATATCTTCCAGAATCTCCCACTTTAGGCGATATACACTGACCGGGCGCGATAGTACAAAGGGTATCGCAAGGCCCTTTTGTCGCGTTGCATACAATGCAAAGGGGGGGGGGGGGGGTGGCGAATGGTAAATGCGAGACTTTACGAGACGGCAAGACAAGCGTTTTTCTCTGCGAGCCTGAGGCATTTTAACTTTTTAGATTGCGAGGCGCGGACTTCAAAGTGCTTTAAGTGCGAGACGTCCAGACTCTTAAATTCGAGCACCAGATTTAGTTGAGAGCTAAAATGAGCTTGTACAGCTTTTTGGCCAGCTTCTTCGAACCTGGGGGGGGGGCACTACCATATATGGGCTATATAGGTATGTGCCGCTGTGAAGGGTATGGTTTTCAAGCAGTTCACTCTAGGATAGGGTATATAAATCAGAGCGTTTGGGTCTAGAATAGGGTATCATTTTTCACAAAACTGACTGCTTGATTGAAAATTTTATCTTGAGTAAGGAAACCAGGAATTACCACCCAAAAATGTAAAAAAATCAAATCGGCAAGTTTAAATTTACGCAAATCAGTCTCAATGCTGTCGATAGATTGGGGGATTTGGGGAGTTTACTCTAGTATAGGTTAGCAAAATTCAGTTGAACTACTTCTGGTATAGGCTAAGGGTTCCAGGGTCCCAGCGGCACATCCCCACCCAGAAATTCCCAAAGTACCCCCCCCCCCCGGTCTTCGAACTGGCTGGAACTGGAAATTCGATTATAACACGCTACGTTATGATATCCTAGAACAAAATAACCGTGCACCAGCATGGCGTCTCCATACAAATCTCTATAAATTTGGGTAAAAAATTTCTCCGCATATCACGCATAAGAAAAATTACACCAAAACGGATGTTTCGGTAGGTTTTGTAGCTTTTTGTGGAATTCAGACAATTTAGAGCTAATTTAGAAGTTAGGATTAACTTTTTCTCTGAAATTTGTAAGTTGCTTCATTGAAATTCAATATCAAGTGACGAAAAGGAGTCATTAATAAAGACAGGTAAACGAACGAATCAGGACTTGGAGACCCTTAGCCTTGCGAAAAATCGAGACTCCGAGACTGCTTCGTCTAAAAATCGAGACTGTGAGACGCACATAACTGTTAAAAAACGAGATTGCGAGACCCGTGAAATATGCCTAAAATTTATCGAGACCCCGAGTTTTTGAAGGACCATTCGCCATCCCTCAAAAGCGAATTCGGCGAACAGCTGTGTTGCCTTTTTCGGAAAGTTTGCTTTGCTGTTTCTAAGCAAACCAGGTATTCAAATGAGCAGTAACCTTCCCCTTCCCCTTACAACAATTGGTTTCTGATAGTACGTTAAATCACATGACTTACTGCTGCATTCATACAAGGAATTGATTTCTTGGATATCAATCTGAGTGAAGCCATTTCTCTGACCAAGTACCCTTGCAGGGTCTTTGATCGACCTCAGAGTAGGTTTTCCGTTCTTGGAGAAGCCATCCGTTCCATAATGCATGATGCTGTCATAATCGTATGGAATCTTGAGTGTGTCTACTTTGCCTCTGTCGTACTTGTTGAAGTTGTGTGCCTCGCCTGAACAATGGAAGTATAAGTGACAATTTTTGTTTGATTAACGAACAGCTCGCTTTCAATGGATCTGTGACAAGAATGCAATAACTCTAAGATAACATTACCGGATAAGATATTCTCCCAGAGTACTTCTACGTACTGATTTCTGTCAGGCCGCGACTGCTCGTGCCAGAATCCAATTGCGTGCATTATTTCATGCATGATTGTCCCTTTATGGTTACAACCGTTGCCCAAAGAAACATCCTGACCGTAGTCGACTCTCCAGTATTTTTTCCCAACACTAGACCAGCATCTAGATAAAAAGGTAAAATTACGATTTGTGGAAAAAAAAGAAATATATCTTTCTTCTAAGTGTCTGCTTTAATTTGTTTGTGATGGAGGTTTTCTGCAAACAAAAGTAAGTTTTCCCTGAAAGCAGGAGCCATAATCGGGGACGGAGACCGTAAGCGCGCGCCATTTCAAGTATTGGGGTTGTCCCCATGATATGGGACAATAATTATATTTTTAGAACAAATTGCGCCGGCCATCACCCGCGGCACACGCGCGTACATGCTGCGAGGATTTTTGCGGATGTCGCGCGGGGGAAATGGCGTCCGAAAGTCCCGAAATTTTTCATGTTTTTGGCCCACAACTCAACGCGTTTACGTCTGTTGGAATTTTGCTTAAGTATTTTCGTCGTAAGCTGCTCCAGTCTGAGTGAAGTAAGACAGTGTCGAATTTAGGTATGTTCCGCTGTAAGCTTATATATATCGCTGACCAAGTTGTGTTCCGACGGATGCTTCTTTTACATGAGCTGTACATTACTCCACTTTAAATTTCACATATTTTGAAGATTAACAGCTTTCCCATTACACAGCAAAAAACTAGCTGGATATATTTGGATATAGCAGAGCTTCAGGACTTCATAGTTTCCTAGCTCCTCTTGCCACATGCTTGCGAGGAATTTGTCAGTCTATCGCGACCGAAAAGTAAAACAAAATAATTGCTAGTTTGAGTTTCGCTTGAATTGTAAGCAACGCTTGATGTTTCATCAAGGCTTAATAACTTTACGTCCATAGATACTGCTCAGTTTTATTCGTGCAAAAATCCAGTAAATTCTCTGTTGTCGATGAATGAGAGCGCCCGCCGTTGCGTGTCTTGTATAGTCAGTAAACATGACAAATTGTACTTCCGCCGCACTTTCGTGTGAAAGCGTACATCGAACTCAAACAATAGCTCTATAGTTTTTAAATATGTTTAAGATTGATAAATGTTTGAGAACATATTAAAAGCTTAGCTGAAAATATGTGAATAAAGCAGAAATAATCAGCAAAGTTACGATGACGCTTTCTTTAATCAACTTGGAATTACGATTTCGATTTTGTTGATCGAGTTATCAAAACTCCTTGTCTATTTTCATTTTCGCAGTGTAAAACTTCACTATGCTTATGTTGAAGAAACACAAATGATGTTAGTTGGCTTTTTTGCGTTCGTGAAATTTGTTGCAGCACCTCAGCACAAAAGATAACGAAAGAAATCTTTGTAAAGATTTGTTGACAATTGAAAACACCAACTCAGACTTGAAAGTGCACGAGCTGCACTATGCAAATTAGCTAATTGTACGCGTCAGACTTTCCTTTCAAAAACTTTTACAAACTCACCAAACAAGCAGAAACAATAAGAAACCATCAAAACAGGTTTTGGTTATGATTAACCATTGTCTGATAAACTCACAAATTAACTCGATACCAGAGTAAAGAGTTTTCTTGCTATATTCTTAAGTCAGAACAAACGCAAAAACATACGCGTAAGTTTGCAACTAGCGTGAGCAGATCTTATTATTCATTCCCAGCGCGAGATTGAAGTCTTGTTTTCGACCCTGAAAAACCCACCTTTTCCGTTGGCTCAGAGCATAAAACTACATATAAGCGCCCTGGTTCGTATTCCCTGCCTTATTCCCTGTCATCGCTGTGAAAAATACGCAAGAGAATCTCTCAACTCTCACTATTTGATCACGCAGCGTGACAACATCCACGCGAGAGCCCCTGACATGTGCGTGAATCCGCGCGGATATATGACGTCAGGATGGCGCAATCTGTTCTAAAAATAGAAAAATTGTCCCATATCATAGGTGCGCGCGAATCCCGAGACTTACGGTCTCCGTCCCCGATTATGGCTCCTGCTGAAAGTTATTGTCTTGGCTGAGATGACAATTTCGCATGAACCCAAGGCCTTCAATTCAAACGGAAGCGGAAGTTTATTAAAATTTTAACTTGGCTCCGAGGCTTAGGGGAATAAAGCAAAAGAAATCGCATCGAGGATGAGGGATGAATAATTAATTCCTTTTGTTTTATTCCCCTAAGCCTCGGAGCTAAGTTAGAATTTCAATATATCAAAATTGGCCTATTTTTTCGCAAGATAAACTGGACTTCGTGATTAAACTATGTTTCACTGACTTTGCGAGAATATGTAAATCCTTTGGTTAGAGTGATTGACTAGTTTCCAAACCCGTGCTCATGCAATGCAAAGCCAAGAAAAAAGTTTACGTCATATCAGAATTGCCCTATTTAATAGTCTTTTAGTTGTCCTTATCTTGCAGTGACTTGCGGGATCGTTGCTGGGAAAATATGAGTTCTCGTCTTTTGTTTTGTCTCCAGTAACGGTCCTGCAACCAACTGCGACTGAGATGAGACTTGTCCTTGTTTTTTACCGTTTCTTTAAGGTGGCTTACTACAACTTTGGTGGAATAAAACAGCCCAACTTCTAACGTAAAGTAAAATAAAAATCTGTAAGACAGATTTTGAGCTATTTTTGATTTCTTTATTTACGAAAAATCGGTCTTACAGATTTTTATTTTACTTTGTATAAATGTTAAATCAGAGCCAATTTCTTATTCCTGAAATTTTGAGGTGGGGTCATACGGGTATATTATTTAACCTACTAGTGCCCAGTCTCTCCTTAAGTACTCGGTCGTTCATTTTGGCCATTTGTTGATGTTTATTGTTCAAGTTTCACATAGAATGGTAAAAGACGTAAGTAAACAGTAAATAGCGAAAGGAAAAACATTTCGGAACATTTTTCAAAAAAGTTACAAGTTGGGATGTTATAATCCATCAAAACTGTAGTAAGTCACCTTAGGTGGCGAATAGTAAAGTTATCTCACGTTTGAGCTACCAGAATCAGCTAAAATACATGGGCGAGTCCGAACAATTGTTTCCGGTATATAAAACAACTTCCTGTTTTCAAAGCAATCTCTTTGAAAGAGTATCTCCTTCCCAGCTGCGCATGCAGACAAGTAGAAGAGAAGGATCTGAGAAAATAACTTTAGTGTAATTCCTGATGATGTTTAGCATGCGCGTTGGGTTTGAAAAATTTTCTTTGTTTCCTTCTTCTTTTTTATGTGGACTCACGTTTTAACAACGAGACGATGAGAAAAATTGGAGTTACCAAGAGCATCGTGAAGCATCACACGTGCATGCTCCAGATGCATAATATGGCCGACTACGGATCTGCTGGTCAGTAATTGCCTAGCCAATCAGATTGCAAGTTTGCCAGTTACTCAGTGGTTTGCTAAGCTAAACCTAACCTTCTCATTTCTTACCCTTCTTTGTGCACAAACAGGAGCCAGTTTGGTTCGTTAGTTCGCACGACAAACGTCAGACAAGTGTGTTTGTGGTACTCTGCTATGGCTTCAAGAATGGTTGCCTGGTACTCGACTGCAACGAATAAAACACATTGTTTTTTACAAGGCCATATAATACGAAAGGAATCTGGCAGATGCAAAAATGGGAAAACAGACGAAGCCAATTGGGCTTTTTGCTTATTTCTTCACAACGCATGTGGAAAGGCCTGTCGCTTTTGGACGGCTAGAAACCCACTGACCAATTCTCGGGTGAAACCCTTTTGCAAAATGTGAAACTGGGGAGATATAGTAAACGCAAAGGAAGATCGAAAACGTGCACGAGACAAGTTGTTTTGGGCTATCCTTTATTGCAGCTGTTAGCGGTTTGAAATAGAAACGGGGCCAAAGGGTTACCTTTCGCCTCTCTTTTATGCCTTCCAGCAGCAAAAGAAAATAACCTCAGACTCAAGTGAAATAGCAGCTCAGTCCAATCTCCGAGACAGTAAACTGATCTATATCTTGATCGAGTCCCAGTAAAACAGTCAATCTCTATTTCGCTGGAGTATAAATCTACTGGAGTTCTATCACGAATGCCGTTCTCTGATTGGCTACACTATTCACTATCTATTCTGTGATAGATAGTGATTAGCGTAGCAATGTACCCTTGTTAACAAACAACCTTCTTGGCGTTTTTGAAGTGTCTGTGGAGAGGCTTTAGATAACGTTTTGAACGACTAGTAGATTTATGCTAAAACAATAGACCAATTTCGATATATCAAAATTCAGCCTAAAACAATAGACCTCAGTGCGAGGCTCTGGGGAATAATTACAGAGTTTGTGGGGTTTACTCCCCGGAGCCTCGTGCTGAGGTCTATTGTGTTAGGCTGAATTTTAATGTATCGAAATTGGTCTATTAGATTATTCGCTCTCGATTTCTACGCGTGATAGTTGACGAGGGCGCAGCCCTCGTCAACTATCTCGCGCTAGAAATCTCGAGCTCATAATCTAATTGTTTAGTATGTAGTTTTCGGCAAAAAGCTGCTTTTTTTTCTTACTTGGAAGTCCCGGATCAAACTCGTAAGGGACAATTTTGTTCTGCCAGAGAACCATCCTGTTACGGTTAGCATTCCGTTTTTGCCGGCTCTGCCCCAGATCACCGTCGACATCTCCTTCCTCTCGGGTGTCCACGAACCTCCGGTCAAAGGCAGATAAAACGATGTCACCCTCAAACAAGGATTTAGTGACGGCTGCAAAATGAATAAGGTCCGGTTCATACGTCGCATTTCTGCCTTGTCGAATTCAATTCAATTAAGTGCGGCAGAAATGCGACTGTCGATTCATACGTCGCACTTGTGTCAAATTTAATTCAGAATTAATACTGTCGGGTATGTCGGTCAGCGGAAAATGTTCTAAACGCAGAGTATTCAATATGGCGGACGGAGATACTGAGGGACTTAAATTTTGCGAAAAATTGTCCGCCAATGGAATGAGAAGGAGAAGGCTGACAATGCAGTAGTTTGTTTTGCAATATTTTCAGGTTGCATTGGGTTGAGAATAGCCAAGTTCCTTCTTTCTCTTTGACGGGACCAAATTTACGCATGCTCAATACATTAACATAATGTATGAATTAGATTCGACACGGCAGAAATTCGACGTTTGAATCGGTGTTGTATTTCTGTCGGATAATGCGACAAGACCAGTCGAACGTGCGGCAGAAATGCTGCAGCCGATTCAGACGTCGAATTTCTGTCGAATTTAATTCGTTGAATTGAATTCGACATGGCAGAAATGCGACGTATGAACCGGGCCTAAAGTTACTCAGTTTTAACGTGATTAAATTACCAGGACACTAGTGAAGCATTTTGTGAACCCAGTCTATGCATTTCATCCTGTCGTGAGAGGTAACCAAAATTATGTCGTATCGCATTCAAGTATACCAGTAGCGGATCCAGACCTTGAGCTAAGGGGGGTGGCGGGGGGGTTGTTTTACTTGCCCTGCCAGCTTTTCTTCCTTCTGTCATGCCTTCTTTTTTTCCCAAAATAAGGGGGGGCGGGCCCCCCGGGCCCCGCCCCTAGATCCGCTACTGCATACATCATGTAACGAGCTCATTTGTCAGAATTTCCCTAGGACGACTGTTATCAGTAGCAACTAACTATCAGAAAAGTATTGTCAAAAACGAAGCCGAAAACTTTTTAAAAAGATTTTAATTAATTTTAATGGATTTTTGAACTTGCATATTTTGTGTAGGTAGTTATTTAAGCACTTTGAAAACAATTTTTCCTCTTGATGGCGAATTTATTCCTCTTCTTATTTTCCAGGGGTATTTCCTCAAATTCTCTACTTCCCAGGTAATTTCCTTGTGAAATTTCCCAGCCAGCAGACACATCTCCAGAATTTTCTCACACTAAGATTAAAATACACTCTTGGGGGTAGGGTACCAGGACATTCCACGGTAAATAATTAGTTTCAGGCTCAGTATTAGCTTAAAGAGGGCGTGTGCTCTTGGTTTTCCCTACAACCAATAACTCGGCCGAGCAACAGATATCTCAGAAAAGTGATCCTTTGCATGCCCTTGCTCGTTATTCTTTTGCTACTTAATGTTCATTGAACTATTTCCACTCACCTTTATTGGCTTTGTCCAGGTTGCTTGAAATTTCCTCCTCTTCCTCTCCGTCTCTCCCTACTAAAGATTGAAATATCAAATTTTTTTGCGTTAACATTGCTTTGACAGAACATTTTTGTTTTTCTTTCACGCCGGTAACTCTCTGGTTCACACTGGCAAACGCTTCCTTTTATTAATTTGGTTGGACGAATTTTAGTTTCAGAAACGTCAGTTGTCCGTATTAATTTCGACAGTTAATTTACCTTTATGAATGTCTTGTTCAGTACCACGTTTAGCTAAGTGGTTCACATTCCCGTTGGCACACCATAACAATTTTTACTAGGTTCGGTTACCCTTAACAGTTCTTACCGGGTTGGGTTACCCTTGACCCTTGTTATGTTTCTGCCGATCTTAGGTTGAAAATATTCATGTGAATTTTCTTAGATTATAGGAATACAGATTGGACTACGCCGATAAAACGTCAGTTTATCTGTCCGATCATGACTTTGATGGCGTTGAAGTAATTTTGGGGCCAGACTGCAGGCAAAATAAAGCCCCCGGGGGGTACGCCCTTATATGAGCTACATAGGTATGTGCGATCCCAAAGGGTATGGTTTTTCAACCGTTTTGGTCATAAATAGGGTATCGATTTTAGCCTATGGTGGCCATTTTGGTCATAAATAGGGTATGGTTTTTGCACTCTAGCCTTGATATGGGTATGTTTTTAAGAGGAAACCACTTTTTCATCATTATCGAAAAGAAAATCAACAAAAGTCCTTCACAAATTATGTTTACGGTAATTTAACTTAGCATTGGTCTGAACTAGAGAACTAATTATAACGCAGTTCTGAAACAGGGTTTTGATTAAATGGTCAGGTCATAAATAGGGTTTCGAATATTTGGTCAAGTCCTAAATAGGGTGGGGAATATCGCAGATTTTGGTCATAAATAGGGTAAGGGTTTTGGGAAGCGGGCCGGACACCCCTACCCAACTTTTCTTGGCCAAGTACCCCCCTCCCCGCCCCCCTGGATAAAGCCTAATATTACACACACAGCTTCTTTCAGAAATGTTATCGGCATGAAACAAATGTACAGTTATCGCTGTTTTTGTCGCTTTTTGGCTAATTTTGCCGTTTAGAGAAAAGAAGAATTTTAATACGGTTTAGTAAAAAAACATATAATTGTATTGTATTTATAAATTTTCAACACTCAAAGTTATATTCTTTTCAAAATCTCAACATCGGGTTAATTCTTATAATATTCATAAAATTTCGAAAATTTCAGCTTCGATATTCTTATAAACTATGTCCTTAAAAAAGTGTATTGTAGAAGTTCACTCAGCATTCACGAAAGCGTCTCATTTGTACAAGTGGCAACAAAAATTGGGGAGTACGTTTATTCCTCACAGTCTAAGCTAACTTCCTGAAGGTATCAGAACTGATCGTTACGAAGCAGTGTAACAGATATGAAGCAACACGCAAGTCATTTCTAGTAATAAGCTTTTTTTCAAATCTTATTAGATCACAATGAGAAGAATTATTTGCAACTTCAACTTTCCTACTAAACAATTCGGCAAGGTTGTCTCGTCTCTAACCATGAAGCATGCTCTGAAGTATGCTGTTGTTCGCTTTCGTAGGTGTTATGTTAGAATTCTTTAATTTTATATTTCAAAAAAAAAAACACAGAAAATAGAATCCCTCAGCACCTAAGTGGCAAATTAATGCTGGAATGCTGCTCATTGTTAATTTTTATGCCCCTTTTTGAGGTTTTTTGGAGTTTCATTTTTCAAGTTTTGTTTGATACAGAAATTGAATCTATGAAATTTCAAGGAACGTTTCATTCTTCATTCTTTATATCGTCTGGCACTAGCCTTTTCCAGAACGTGTTTTCAGCTTAGCAAACAGCTCGTTACAATTGTCAAGTCCCACTGACAGGATTAAACGAAATTTTTGACAAGTATTGAACAAAATAGACCCCAAGTATGCGTGTAGTATAGATAGATTTATCCCACACTCTAAGAATACGTAGGCGTAAAAAGATCTCTCTTTTCTATGTTTGCTTTAAACGTCCCTGGCGCATTGCGCTTTAGAAACAAAATGTCGCAAAAAATGGTTTGATGATCGCCGAACAACAAAACAGTATTCTGTATATTGTATTAACAATGGATAAAGAAAAACTAAGCTCTACTTGACAGCCTAATTAATAAGTCTCGAATAAAAGAATCTTCCTCTAAAACTGACTTCGTGGCGATTAAACGTTTTAAAAATACTCACTTGCTGGGAAGCCAACACTTCTGGACATGATTGAAGCCAACACCACCCAAACTAACAAAGCACGTTTCTCGGCCATTTTCGTCTTTGGTTACGCTACCTTGATACCCAGAGCTTTTACTAGCTTCTTGTGGATACAATGGAGCCTTTACAAGAGTGTTCTTCGGACGGCTAGGAAACAGGAACTTTAGCTACAACTTCGACCTTTATGTGTTCCGATCTCAGAAATGTTCAGATGCCATTTTCCCAAGCTAATAACCGTATTACGCTAGTAACGTTTAAGGAAATTTACAAAGGGCTATAGAGTAGATGACAGTATCTCCTGGCTCTTTTGTTATGATTGGACGAAACATGCCAAAGACAATCATTCGACCTTGTATTCTAATTTACAAGAGAACGAAATTTCAAAAAAAGTGGCCTGAATATTAAAATGACGCCCGTATCAAATTTCTCTGATTTAAGTGGCCACGTTTTCGCCGTGCGGTACTACTCCGTGCGAATTTAGAGAAAAGTACATCGATGAATCTGTTATTGTGCAAACTAAAAAAGAGCATTATTTAGACAGGCGTGTTACTTGTTACCGATCTGATACTTAACACGTTTTATTAATCTACAAAATTTCAACATTATGTCTCATGTATAATATCACCCTTATGATCCATACGTTGCTATTCGAAAAGTCACAATTGCTATTAAACTTTGTATTTGACTAGCCACTTTCTGTTGCATCCTGCAGGAAATGTGATTTCATTTCCGTTTTTTGAAGGCCTAATGAAACATCCAAATTGGTTTGATGGAAAACTCCAGGGTAACGAAAATCAAGAATATTCAGAAATCGTAATGATCTTGGTGTTAAATTTCTAGCAAATCGACAAACATTCTTCTTGCGTAGCATAGCAACCTTGGACAAGGGAAAGTATTTTGAATAAAATTTAGAATTTCGTCAAGTCGAAGAAAGCTGTATGATCATTTTGGATCACCTGGTAAGATTTGGAAACTGATTGGATTAAGAAATTAAAAACGGCGCAATTGATCCCAAATAGCGCGGCAACCACTGAGTCCCAACAAATTATCTTGTCGGTTAAGCTTTGCTAAAGACGATGTAAATAAATTTTATTTTAAAAAACGATGTCTTGGACTCCTTAGCGACAAAACATAAGCAACATGTTTATGTCCTCCATATGTTTTCCACCTGAGATTCGTAGATGAGTAGAAAGTTGTGACCTTTATGGCAAATAAAAAACACCGCTAACCTATATGCCACGTCAGAGGTATATTGAATTATAGCTGAATTTCGTTAGCAATTTATTTTCCAAAATAAACACAAATATTAGTACTGATTTTCTTTATTTGCACATGAAGATCAACACCAAGATAAGTGTAGCCAATGCATCTGCTCCGTGGATAACACGGATTCATAATACGCGGAAAAATCCTCAGCGATGAGACAGTTGAACTCTTGAAGGACTTTGAAAGAGTATCACGTTTTGAAGGGATAAAGAAGGGTTTTTGAACTTTGGAATTAATTGTAATTAATCAGTTGAACAAAAAGACTCCTCCGTCTCCCACAAAACGAGGAAGGAAACCGCTGCAAGTTTTGCACTAAATCGTATGTCTGGAACAAGCCTAATTTTTTTTTTTTTTTTTTTTCATTTTTTTTTTTTTTTGTTATCCGCAAGCCTGAGTATGTGGTAGAGGATTCTGACTCTGATGAATATGTTGCTTGTGTAGATATTAAGGAACAAGTCTACGTTGTGGAAAATCCTGATCACAAAGACAGACTTCTTGTATTTATGCTGTTAATGCTGGTCACCGAGTGCCATTCCGGCCAACTGGACACTGGCGCCACAGTTAACACCTTACATGAAGAATCTTTAAAGAAATATGTAGTGAAGACAGTCTACCCTGCTGGGCAATGCTGAAGTCAGCCTTCACTGAAGAGAACCGATTGTCAAGAAAGGCAAGCCTCTTCTTGGTTTACCAGCCAGTGAGCCTCTCTTTGGTCCGACAAACCATCATGGCTTTTCACTCCGAAGAACCATCACCGGCAAAGCAAAACAACACCACTTAAAACAGAATCCATTCTAAAAGAATATGCAAAGTTAACTTTGTATGAGAGCACGTCACTCGGTCACAGAAAAGTGTCCGTTGTCCGTATTAACTGGTGTCTGTATGGAGCGGACAATTGCGAGAGAAAATATACGAGTTTCATATTTAGGCGAACAAAGCTGTCCGTATAAAGTGGGTGTCCGAAAAGCGGGGTTCCTCTGTATTAAAATTAGACGGCACTAGGCCACTCGATCAACAGTACCCATCTTCTCCCAGTGTTTAAGAAGCAGCCCTCCCGAAGCTAAGGTCACTTGTACGTTATTGTAATGATCGATGGGTAGGGACCGTAGGGTTGTGTGTTGACTTCATTATTTCGTGGCGCTATTCAAGTGACGAATCATTTGCTGCTCAAAATCATTACGTATCGTGTGATTTGAAAGTTCATTTATGTAAGCTTTGAGCAATGCAAGATTTTAAAGTGGGGCTAGATTTAAAGAAAAGCAAAGGTTAGACAGAAGTGATGTCTTAAAGTACAAAATAGGCTCACAACCGGTTTCCAGCGTTTTTCAAGACTTTCAAAGTTTTTAAAACTTTAAGGTGGTTCTGAGCCCCATGTACAGACTTTTTAAAAAAAATTTGCCAAACGCTACGTCTTATCCTGATAGTCAAAATCTGTTAATATAAAAAAAATTTCACCGTTCCGTTTTTGAATCATAGGCCCTTAAAGCTACAATTAAGGGTGTTTTCAGAAGGTCATACTGTTGCTATAATAACCTGTTGTGACACGAAAATGATAACAGCGTATTCACCAATGACTGGGCATTTTGTATCATCAATTGGTAGAGAGGTTATAATGATTCAAAATCTAAGTCTTGGAAATTGCTGGAATCTGTTTTAAGCCAGCTTAAGGTGGCTCAAAACAGTTTCCAGCGCTTAAATTTTGATGGGTCGTTATAACCACTCTTTATCACTTGTTGCTACAATGATGGTATCACAAAACTGCCCAATCATTGGTGAACAAGTTGTCATCATTTTCGTGACGCAATAGGTTACCATAGCAACAGTATGACCTCCGGTTCTAGACTGAATTATTTTTTACTGGCTACTTTTCCGGTAAATTATACCCATTACTAGACCAGAACTGACTGAATTCTGTATTCTATCACACTCTAGTAAATTGCTTGAGAACCGTGTGGCCATCATTTCACAGCGACACCTACCCATGTAGTTAATGTAAGAGAATTCCACCCCCTCCTCCCTCCCTGGCTTAGGAGAGACCAGGAAGGGAGGTAGTGGCTCGGCAATGCATTAATGTTAATAAAGGGTCTTGATAATAGCAGGCAAGTCAAGAATTTGAAGAAAAGGATAAAACTTTTAACTTTCAAAGACATAACTCGACAGAGCCTACAGTCATCTGCAGTTTGCATGTGCGGGCTGTAATGCCTGTTACGTCGGCAAAACGGCCCGGCATTTTTCCACGCGTTTGTGAGAGCATTTATCCGGTGATAAGGGCTCCTCTCACATTTCCACACATCTGCAGAATTCGGAACATTGTCGCACCTTATGTTCAGCAGATTGTTTTCCTGTTTTGTATCACGCCTTCAGTAGTTTCCAACTTAAGATAAAAGAGGCTATTCATATTCAAAAAGAACAACGCTCTTTGGATCAACAATTATACCATGTAAATCTAAAACTGTCCTTATTAGACTCTTATAATAAGCCATTTTTACAGTCTTATGCTTAGTTACCTGGCCATGAATGCAAGCGAGGCTGGAGGTGACCTTGCTTTCATACAGACCTCCCTGCTTTTCTCATTTAACATGTTTAAATGCCAACTAGTTAGCATAATAAGAATAATGATAAGAACAACTTGATTTACACAACAAAAAAAGTAACGTCTGTATCAAAGCAAGGTCACCTCCAGCCTCGCTGCCAATCAAAGGCCAGGTCACTAAGCTGACAACTGTAAAGTGGTCTATTCTCATCTTTCACACTTTGCGTCATTTTGTTGTCAAATTAGCATTTTTCTTTTATTTATTATAAATTCAACCTCCAACGCTTTGTCTGGATCAATCAACTGTTGGTTCTGTTGAAACATGTCTTCGAAACTCTTAAGTTTTGTCGTTTTCTTTAAATTAATGGCAGTACTTCCCAACTAATGTGCAACGCCTCCCTGATGTTAAGTTGGAAAGACGTGGGGGCGATATCAAGAATTGAGAAACAATTTTTAAAGCACAAAGCTTTACGTGTATCTGACAAATTGATGTGTTGGGAGATCGGGAAGTTC
This sequence comes from Orbicella faveolata, assembly GCF_042242905.1. Lineage (NCBI taxonomy): Eukaryota > Metazoa > Cnidaria > Anthozoa > Scleractinia > Merulinidae > Orbicella > Orbicella faveolata. The sequence continues at coordinate 10,958,646 of NW_028301577.1, read as the reverse complement.
TCTGAAGTGTAAGATGTCGATTTGTCGCGACGAAACAAGAGCTACATGCTACGGGAAAATTTATAAACCATACGTGCACGAGAACGTAATGTTTGGGGTATCGCATCTTTGACACCGATTAAGTTCTTGATCTTGAAGGTAGCAAAGACCAACTTAATCCTTATTTGCAGGAAAAGGGCGGCAAATAATTTTGTTCACAACACGGGATGGAAACTGATTCTTCTCTCCAAAATATTAGTAAGGTCGTTAACATTGCTGTGGAAGCCAGTCCGGGTGTTCTTGATTTTAACAGTCATGTCGACCACCGTTCGTTTTCGACCTAATTTGTAGGGAAAGGCCAACAAACAATTTTGTTCACAACATGGGATGGAAACAGATTCTTCTGTCCAAAATATTAGTAAGGTCCTTGATGATGCTGCGGAAGCCAGTCTGGGTGTTACTGATTTGAATTGGCCTCTCCACCAGCGTTGTTTTGAAACGAATTTGTAGACAAAGGATGACAAACTTAGAAAATTGGTTAGAATGCCTGTGTGGGTGCTTTTGCGGGAAACAGATGTGACGAGAGATTAAAGATGATTTCTAGTCCGTACTATACGCACTCTCTCGAGTTTGTTTACGTTTTTTAGTTTGTTTCATGTAAGACATCACAAAATGTAAACATTTCACAACTACTGACATGAAGTAGGTTCAAAGTTTCATGTCAACCGCCATTATGGATGCGAAGCGTTATGCTTCGTTCTTTCTCATATCACTTGATGGAACAACTTCGCAGCCGTAAAAATCAATGAAGCTGTTGAAAAAAGAATTTCAAAGGCCTCAAAGATAAGGCGTGTGGTTCGTAACGAGTAACATCGATTCGCATTCCATCGAGTGAGACTTAAAATGTATGTAAACATTGGGGTGCTGGGACTGCGCAGTACGGACTGAAAATCATCTTTAAGCAGGATTATTATCATCTAAGAAAACAGACTGATGCCCTCTCTCTTATAATTACAAGCTCTCTCTAGCTTGTTGTCTTACTCTGAAACAGAATGAAATCAGCCAGTGAAGTTAAATAGCTTTATTTTGTTTTCGCTCAATGCATAATAAAAATAGCAGTCATCAACACATCGTCTGATATTTATAGCTAAAAAGATTTGAGAACAAAGAAAATTACGAGCAGAGAGGAAGAACGCAGAACAGGCTATGGATATAGTGGAAACAATCATAACAGAAGTAATATTACGGTACAGTGCAGTGTAACCCGATATCAGAAACATGGTTGAAGCCAAATCCTTTGGAATGCAAACTTGTGGGAGACATCAGGCTGTTAGATCCCCCGATCCATTTTTGACCATTAGATAAACCTGGAGAGCTTTGCTAAGCATTACTGAGGGTGTTAATAAAAGAAGAGGATTCGAGAAAGTAGCGAAGGTCTCTTTGAATTGTAAAAGCTTGTGAAAGTTCTTCTCCACAGAGTGACAATCTCACAAATCGCGTGAAGTTTAATACAGCTTGTGAACAGGCGACTTCACCAACGCGAAAGAACGACAGTAAAGGAAAGAACTTGAGGCCAACAAAGAATTCACGGAGGCGCCTGCTTTGTGGGGTAAAAACTGAAGCTAGATGTACAGAAAGGGGCAAATGAACTAATCAAAGAGACCGACACACCAAACAACATAGGCCATTTGCGATGTTCCTTTTGCCTCTGTTTCAAAACGAGACCCCATGCAAAACGTTTCTTACACCTGTATGAAAAATGACTTTGATCTGCATGACAATGAACGTACAGATCAAACACCTTTCGTTGTGAATCGTTTTGCGAAAAGACCCGTTTTGACGCCGAGGCATGAGACAGCTCGAAGAAGGCCTATTAAGAAAGAAAAAAAAATTGAAACCGTTTTTACAATTTGTACACCACCCTTACTCTTTTACATAAAACTTAATAAAGAATTTCTTTTTTTTTTCTATGAATAAAGAACCAACACGACTGAGGTATACTACAACCAGCTTCGTGTGTTTTTTCACGTATACACTCTATCCCGACTCTGTCTCTAAATTGCACCATGATAACTTGGATAAAATGCGTATAAAACATTAGACAGTGGCAGTAATCGCAGCAAAAATAAATTACTTCACTTTGGTATCTGCTGTGGCGAGTTGCCAGCGGTGTTGTATATACGAACAGAACTTTTACGACTTAATAATGTTTTAAGAAGACTCCATATGGTCAAACAACCTGCAAAACAAAAACAAAAAAACAAAGAAAAAGAAATGAAAGAAAATTTTTTCGTAAACTCATTTGCGAGTCACAACTTACATGTATCTATTCTCAATGTATGTGGCTTCGCAACTTAGTTTAAAGAACATCGCGGGTGCAAATCTCCTCCAAGCAGTGTTCCAGATAAGTGAGAGGTCCCTGTCCAAGCATTGATTTTTCTAACAGATTTCCTTTTAATTCAATAACTTGCAAACAGAATTGCAATTGTGAGGAGAGAAAATTAGATAGTTAAGTACGTTTTACATATTCGCTTTCGCTATCAGAAAATATAGAAATCCAACATAGATATATTTGTTTTAGTTCGTTTTACGTTTCTGAGTTACAGGTTACTGTTCCAGTTCATTGACCGTACCAAACACCTGCTGTTTTGTGTAAGATCATAACTGTAGTTAGAACCGAACTGTAATTACTACCTGCGATAGTCTTTTGTTAAACTGTTATCTACCTGTATTGTTTTGAAAGTTATTAATCTTGTAAACGTCGAATTCCGTTATAGCCAATCGAGCTTTCTGAGATGTATTAGATAATGTTTAGTTAAGAATTTTTAATAACCTTACGTAATACTTTAGAATTGTGCTTTCGGCTTAAATAGTCGTGCCTTGTAAAATATTCTTGGGTTACATTCTGGTTATGTTCGGGTACGTTCCGAGTACCTTAGTGGATTAAACTCTACTGTTGGACCCAAGAACTGTGTATTATCTGTCTTCCCGTTGGATTGCTTTGCTGTAACAGATCCCGAGTCCTCTAGGAGTCTGACAAACTGCGTCGCTGCAAGCGTGTTTCCCTCTGGATTGTTGTAACAAGGATAACAACTTAAGCGGCCCAAAAACCTGTTATCACACAATATTATCTCTTCACTTTTAACTCTACCCGTAGTTTACTACCTGTCTACTGCTGTTGTTGTGCTTCGCTGGCTGTGAGTGACGCTTGTTCCGGTGTCACGCCTTGTTGCTGAATGTAGCTTCCCTGGGGTGCTGCTACAGCTACCGCTGTCACTCCGGTCTGCGGGTGCTGCTGGATCTGGTAAATCTTTGGATAATGGGCAAGAAACACATCAATGGCTTCACATTCTAGAGTATGTTAGAGTGATGTTAGGGAATAGGGACGGACCATTATTTTTTTGAGGGGGAGGAAGGGGGATTGGAAATTTCCAAAAAAAATTGATCCTGCACAGCAAAAACTGCTGGGTGAAAAATCGTGCAAGGGAAGCCATAGGGAGAAAATCGAGCAACTGCTTTCGACTCTACAGGTCCTATTTTTGATGTTGAAAAAAATTCTTGCATTAACTATTGCCAAAAAAAAAAAAAAAAAAAAAAAAAGAATGATGCAAAACCCACAAAAATTAAGTACAGCATACTTTCCCAGGCTATACAGAATAACTTGGCGGTTTTGAAAATTCATAAATAGAAAATTTTGAAAACCTTTAATGCTGCCAATATATATTTATTTTTAAATAAGGTGGATTTTACAGATATCTAACTTAACATTTGTCATTAACAAAATAACGAAACCATATAGGCGGCTTGTTAGACATACATGCAGAACGTGATTCAACTTGTTTGCAGATCTGAGATGCAACCCATCCACATATAAGCCATACTTTACACACAAAACTTCAGACCTGCCTAGACCCCAGTAAAATGTGACGCAGTATATCAAACACGAAAGATCGTGTTTGACCGCATTTCCAGACTCCGAGACGAGTTGAAAATACGACGCTCAGCGGAGTATGTTTGATCAAAACTCCGAGATGTTTGGAGATGTGGTTAAACACTGTCTTGAGTAATTGATAGATCTTCTCAATCGAAACTAAACTGAGGAAAAAACGGATAAATAAAATCGTGAAGAAAAACTCTATGCTAATTAAGATCAGATATCCAAACAGAGTCACGGTCACGATTTCCTTTCTTTAAAATTGATGAATTAATCATGAGTTTGAGAAGGGGAAAAAAACCAGCTTCTAAGCTAGTTCAACATATTCATCCTTTGTTCATTAGTTACCTGTCCTCCAGAGGCAAACGTGAACTCCGTTGGTTGAGCAGTGGCTTGCTGTGCTTGCTGTTGAGCCTGCTGTTGTGCCTGTTCAGCGGTCGTCTGTGTAGGTTGCTGGCCGGCCTGTTGTTGCTGTGTCGTTTGTTGTGGTGCTTGTTGTTGACCCTGCGACTGCTGTTGTTGTTGCTGCTGTTGTTGAAGTTGTTGGATCTGCTGCATGCGGATGTACTGCATTTGAGCTGAATTAAAATGGATCTGCGAACAATCGAAAAAAAAAACATTGTAAATGGTTTGCACCCAAGAGTGCAGTAAAAACCCGTGTGTTTACAAGAACCTGCATTTTTTTGGAAGTCTGGCAAAATAGTTTCCTGTATTTTGGGGTAAATATCGGCAATTTAGGCTAACAATGTTCTTAATTTAGTTGTTGGATATAGTTGTTGATTACCAGAAAATAATACATAAACTTGGGTTTTGGTTTCAGTAAACGTCTCTGGCAAGCCAAAAAGAGGTTAAAGAGAAAGAGGTTAAGTTATTTATGAGAGAAATGTATGTAGTTATGTGGTGTAAATAAAATAGTTAAGTAATGTACGAGATAAATAGTGAAGATCATATGTACACTGTAAGTAATATTAGTGTCAACTGTAAGAGATAAATGATATAAACACTAGTGGTGCAGAAAACAAATAAAGTGTATGATATTATGAAAAAAACACTTAAACAAAAGACACCCAGGTCTACTCACTGGATACTGCACATCAGTTTGGTCTTGTGGCTGGTTCTGTATCATCTGCGCTTGTCCTGGCTAAAGTAAAATACTTCACTGTGTTATACCTACTGGGTGAAATTGTCATTCAATTGTGCTTCTCACAAGTGCAGTCTCAGATACTTAAAAAACTGGGTGGCATGAATATAAATATATAACAAGCAGGCCTTTGAAAACAAGGTATGTACAATACACACTTGACATTGCACCTCAAGTTAAGGAAAGTGAATTTTTGACACAAAAACAAAGCGTTTTCAGAAAGATCTAATAAAGAATTAGTCCTCAGAGAACTATGGTTTATTTTTTTACTGTGATCAATTTCCTAGAGATTAGCCCCACCGGGTTTCTCCCTATAATGACCTCTGTGAGGAGGCTCTGGCTGAAAGGGATAGGGTACCTTTTTCAGCCTTCAGGTATATGAAAGGGTAGGGACTTCACAAATTGAGGTATAATAAAGGGTAAGGAAATCTGTCATTTAGATATAACGTGAACAGGAACTGAATAAATGAGAGTTTAACCTGTCTTTTTTGGTTAACATCTCCTCTGGCAATGCTTGATGTTCTCCCATGGATAACTTATAATTATTTTGTTTATTAACTTCATTCCAAGGGTTTAGACAAAGGATGCAGTGTTCTTATAAGGTAGTTTAGTGAAAGGGGTACCTTTTCTCAATAAAAGTTATGTGAAAGGGGTACTTTTTCTGTCAAAATGGTATACAAAATGGTAAGGGGTTGGACCTCAGGGCAGGGCATCCCCGTACAAAACATTGTGGAGGAGACCCCGAGGGATTCACCTCAGGAAACCTACATGTAACTACCCAGAAACCATGTGGACTGCATGTGCAATGTACTGAATGTGCTGCATGCAACAGCTTTCAAACTTACTGCCATGGTAACGATCTGCTGCTGTGGCACGCTAGTGATGATAGCCTGCGGCTGTGTGCTGACGGTTACTTGCTGTTGTTGAACTTGCGTTGCCATCTGCTGCTGCTGTTGTTGTTGTGGTGCCTGCTGCGGTGCTTGTTGTCCTTGTTGTTGTTGTTGCTGTTGCTGCTGCATGGAGATGGCCTGATGCTGGGCCAGTTGAAAGTAGTATTGTACTTGATCTGGGGCTACTACCGTCTGACGTATTGGGTCCTGACAAAAACGATGTTAGTTTTAAACAGTTTAAGACAAAAGCAGATATGAAATAAAGCATTTCTTGGACAAACACCTTGTACCAGAATATCTTTAAGTAGACCAAAGTCCTTTCGCATTTTCTAAAAGCCAAAGATATAAATAGTTGCCTGAAATAACACCAAAAACAATTTCCCCTGGGAACTCAAAAAAATAAATTCAATGTTCAGAGAAATTGTGCAACCACAGGTAAAATTTCACTAGATATCAGTTTTATTTTACTAGTACTTTCAAGTGTTTCATATGAACTTCGAAATTTGTTTCTGACATTTGGTGTTGTTAGAAATGATTTAATCTTTTGAGAAGATTTTTTAAAACAGTCACACAGAAATTTTCAATACAATGTAAATAACCACAGTACAAAGTTTTTGTCTGCTTGTTACTCAAACTTTTGGTGGACTCCTTCTTAATTGTCAGCTACACATTGAAGTTACCTGTCGTTTGGGAGGTTTGAGTTCATCTCTTGGCACAATATCAATGAGAAAATCAAACTGATCAAACTTGGTTATTGCCATGGCAATGTCATTTCTCTGAAATTATTAACAGAACAGTACAAAAGTCAGTTTCCCTTTAAATTTCAATAATGCAGTTTTCAATTGAGTTTCGTAAAACCAAAACCAGAGTAATCAATCTGGCCAATCACAATTTACGCAGTCAGGCAATCCACTGAACCAATCAAAACTTGAAGGAAAAACATGTAGCTGATGTAAAATGAGGGCAAATCATGATTGGATGAAAAAGTTTCAGGTCAAGTTTTCACGCCAATCTTGTAGTGTAGTATTGTAAAACCAATTACCAGGGCTCGTACCCTTTTTCAGAAACAAATTTCCAGGACTCAGATTGATTTTTCCAGGACTCTAAAATTCACATTAACCCTTTCACTCCCATTATCTTAATGTTAATTCTCCTTACTGTCTGCCATACATTTCATGTTTTTTTACTTGACTTTAACAGATTTCCAGAACTTTCCAGGACCAGTAGCCCTTTTCCAGGACTTTCCAGTCCTGGAAAATGCCACAATAAAATTCCAGGACTTACCAGGTTTTCCAGGACCCGTACGAACCCTGAATTACTTTTTGACACTCAAGTGAAAACTGATCAGTCTATAATGCTAGCACGCTGGATTTTCTGAATTTTTCTCAAGGACCCTGAGTTTAAATAAATTACATGTCCCTTTTTTAACTCTTTTCGTGATTTTCTTGAATTGAAATGAGAACAAATAATACTGGACATTTGTCCCAAGTGGGACAATTTCCTGAAATTAAGTGTAGTTATAGTTCTAGCTGATTAACTGGAACATTTCTGATTTGTTCATTAACAAGAAACAAAAAATTATGAATCATTTATGAATCATTAAATAAACTGACTTTAATTAGTAAATGATCAAACCTCTTGTAGTATTAAAGTGTAAGTCTTGATTTTAACCAAAAGGGGTACAGGTTTAGCAAAATATCAATAAAAGAACTAACTAAGATAAATTATATACCTGTAGGGTTCTTCTCTTGTTATCTTCTGTGTGTATCCAGGCTCTGAGAGACAACTCATTTATAAAAATCTGAGCTGCTTTTGCAAACAAAACTGGGGCCTAAAACAACCAGAGGGAAAAAATCAAACTTGCCTGATATGCTACCAAAGCATACCAAAAAAAAGGTATGATTAGGTATTTGAAGCACTTTGGGTACGAGATGATTTCCAGGCCACTTTGATCAGTCTATCAAGGTATTATAAGTGTGGACTTACACCTGTAGGGCTTTACTGATCAAATTTCTACTGTACAGGTACATGTGCATGTACCTCACTGGTTATAATATAATGCAAGCTGAATGAGCTGATGTACTTGTAAGCAAGTCTTGCTCTGTAATTTACAAGTTGGACTTTCGGCTTTTCAGAACAATAATATTGTACATATTAATTTTTGTCATGCAAGATTAATTTCAATGTACACAGTATGAACATTAATGAGACAAAAAGACAAAAAAACAAAAAAAAAAACAGTTCTCACCTCTGCGCTGATCATCTGTGACATAAAAATAAAACATCCATTGTTAGTTTCCTGATAATTGACGAACTTCCTTTCTCAGGAATAATTGTATGTAAAATTAGGTCTTCTATGAATGCAGTGTCTACTGTACATGTGCAATGTATCATTGAAGTTAACTCCATTAGTTCCTATAGAGCATACCTGTAACACAACAGATTTCATATACAGTACATGTACAACCGACACTATTCTTAAAGCGATAGACCAGAAGATGTTGACTTCGGTAGTGCTCTTAGACATGAGTAAGGCATTCAACAGCGTCAACCACGAAACCCTAATTTTGAAGTTGCGAGATGTAGGCGCCTCAGACCCAGTTATCCAGTGGTTTGGTAGCTACCTTAATGATAGACGACAAGTGGTTCGAATCCATTCAACATTGTCAGAGCCCTTGCCCATAGTCTGTGGCGTTCCGCAGGGAAGTATACTGGGACCACTTTTATTTAGCATTTACACAAATGATCTTTCTTCAGCACCACAGAATTGCAGCGTCCAGAGCTACGTGGACGACACTAAGCTAGTTATATCCTTCAAAATGAAAGATACTGTAAACGCCTTTGCTGACTTAAGAGTTGATTTGCATAGAATAGGCCAATGGTGTTCCAACAACCATTTATTGTTGAACCCAAGCAAAACTAAACTCATGGTGTTTGGCAGCAGGCAAATGCATTCCAGACTGGACACTCCCAGCCTCACCTTCATGGGAAGAGAACTCGTACCGGAGCACACCGCTAAAGATCTTGGGGTGATTTTGGACAAGAACCTGACCTATGACGAACACATTACCAAAACTGTCTCCTCCTGTATGTCTTGTGTCGGTCAAATAAGCCGCACAAAGCATGTTTTTGACAAATGCACCCTACTAACTATTATAAATACTTTAGTTTTTAGTAAACTTTTTTATTGTTCGAACGTGTGGGCGAATACATCAAAAAGTAATATAAATAAATTACAAGGTATTCAGAACTTTGCCGCTCGAATTGCGACCAGTACACACAAATATGATCACATCACACCAGTTTTAAAAGAGCTTAAATGGCTACCAGTCGTGACTCAGTTATATTTCAGGAGCGCTATCATGGCCTACAAATGTCTAACATCTCGCGTGCCGGAGTATCTGTCTTCCCAGTTCAGCAAGCGAGGAGAAATAAGCGGACGTGCCACAAGAAGTTCACAAATGCTGAACATTCCTCTTTTTAAGTCTGCCAACGGTCAGAGAACGTTCTACTACAGAACAGTCAGTATCTGGAACTCCATGGATAGCTCTCTAAAAACTCTCGAGAAAGTATCTGCTTTTAAGTTTTATCTTAAACGTAAACTTATTAAGGATTTTATAGATTCCTAATTCTAGTTAATTAATCTTAATGAATCTTAGAGTTTTTAAGTAGTTTTAAATTATTATTGTATTGTCTTTGAAAAGCCTCTAAAGGGAAAGTCAATAAAGTATGTATGTATGTATGTATGTATGTATGTATGTATTTATCAGTCTGTGTGGAGCTACAGCAGTAAGGAAAAGGTATTTATTCTGCATACAAGCCAAGTGACCCATCAGGTCAGAGCTTATCATGGTAGCATGAAGCAACTAGGTTCACCAGTACCCATTTGTACACCTGGGCAGAGAGAGGCACTGTGAGAGTAAATTGCCTCGCCCAAGAACACAACACAATGTCCCCGCCTAGGGTTTGAACCCAGACTGCTTGATCCAGAGTCATGTGCACTAAAAATGAGGCCACTGCACCTCACACAAATTTAATGCTGGGGGGTAACCCTGCGATGGATGGACTAGTCTGTGTGGGGACACTTCTTGGTAGCTAAACACCAACCTTTACTTCCTCATCTTGCTTCATTATCTTCTTGATTCTTGCCAGTGGTAACTCTTGAATTTTGAAGTCATTCTAGAGAGAAAAAGAGAAATACAATGCAGCTACTGTCTACTGTAATGCTGACTCTGGAAGCCGGCTCAGTGAACCAAATCTTGTGCTGTGATTGGGTACACCAGTGAGCAAAATGGGGCCATCTTGCCCACTCAGGATTACCTGCTGTTTCTCACAGGAAAATGGTGCCTTGTTTGCCATAATATGAAAAATCCATTATCAACCTAGCTTGTTTATTCAAGATGGCTGCATATTGGCCTCAATCTCTTTCTCTTTTTTTTGCATTTTTGGATGTCTCAGTCTATAGATCATTTCATGTGACGTCATCACTTTTTAAAATCCAAAACTAAAGAGCCACCAAAGTTTTTATCCTCGTCAGGCATAAGAGACGGTATATTTATATCTGTTTATAATTTTACAGCTCAATAGTGCGCTTCATTTGGAATCCAGAGCATTTTGAATTTCAGGATTATGGAGGTGCGTGACACAAGGCTTACGATCGAGTTTGTCAAAAAATATATACTGATCTCATGATTTTGAGCCGTTTTAGAAGTTAGAGCATTATGAAAAGTGCTTATGTAAATGCTTGTTTGATCAGTACTGATAATCAATCACCTAGACAGGCAAAGTAAGTTCCAGATGTTTACACCATTTTCTGACCGCCATATTGGTGTACCACGGAGGCACACCAACATGGTGTTTTCATACTGGGCTCTGTAAATATCTGCGAAACATTTCGACGAATATCTGAAGTTTGGGGAAACGCACATGCCTAAAACTTGGAGAAGTGTCTTATTTAGTTATCTTCTATAACATCATAATTTCATAGTTTTTTCCACTAGATGGTTTTCGATTTATTTTTTTGTTGCGTGACAGTGAAAACGATCTATAGCCATCAAAAAAGGATCTTGGCCAAACTCTAGCCATCTTGACTGAAATCAAAAAGCTTGGTCAATAAACCATATGTATGTGAAATTAAATCCCTGACACCTCTTAACATAGTCAATGTACTTACAGTGCTCATATTTCTGATCTCTTGCATTTGACGAGGCCAGAAAGTGGCCAGAAGTTGAGCGGCCTCAGACTGACCCTGTGAAGAACAAATCATTCAGAATTACACACAATTCATTTGGTGCCGAACCTCTTATGTTACTACATGTACCAGACTTACCAGCAAAGTTTAAGCCTTAAATTTCCACCAGGTGCAGTGGATTTGTCTGGAGAACAACAAAATCACACCAACAAACATACAGGAACTCATACACGAGGCTATACGATTTTGATATGGGATGCAATGTTAAACAGCGAGATGAGGACCGCAAATAATGACACAAGTTGTGTTGAAATTAAATCAGCCGTGAGAAGACTTTCCAAAACTGCCACATTAAAAGGATCGAAAGTGAGATGGGGGACACCCATATCCCCCTAACAGGAACTCACAGATAAGATTAATAAGTGTCCAATGTAAAAAAATATATATATCTATATATAATATTATCCAGTTCTTCAGATATACTTATTATCCCCTGAAGTATGTACATGTATGTATATGAAATTTGAAGCTCTTAGTATGTAATTTTGTGTTGCACTATTTGTAACTTGACTGTAGTTTATGGTATAACAATTTACGGCACTAAAATTATTACGTGTAAACACAAAACAATAAATTCCTAAAAAAAAGACCAAAGGATAATCTGTAAAAGAGTCAAGGACCCCATATAAAAACAGATCACCGTCAAACAGGTTAGAATTACATAATTATATTTAAGTAATACTAAAATTGTAAAAAGTAAATTTATATAAAACTGGAGTTATGAGTACTCTAACCTCTTACAAATGTAGGTCTAGCCTTAAACATATTTACATTTGTAACACTACAAGTTCCTATTGGAGGCAGATTCCAAGAACTACCCAGTATTCTGTAGTAAAACTGTATTTCTAATTTAGACACTTGTCCTAGCATATCTGTCCTAGCATACTTGAAAAGCATGTGAGGAAAAGACAACAAAAGTTGTTAGTAAGGGTGCTTTAATGGGTCTCACATAGTAAGGGGCAAAGCTTCTATTTTGTGGATTTCTCCAAGGTCTTTTTTGGTCTAAATTGAGACAATATTAATGGTATAACAGCACCTTCTGCTGTGTTATTTAGCATAACAAAGTGGCAAACTCCCAGTCTGACTGGCTTGTGCCCTACACCTTGATTGTGCAGTTCCAGAAAATATCCATACTCCCCCCACCCCCCTCACAGAAGGGATTTGATTTTTCTGAGGGTGAGGAGTTCTGTAAGACCAAAAAATTTGAAGAACTGCATGAAGGTCAATAGGAATTTCCAGAGGGGTGGGGGGTATTATAGAAAATCCCTTCCATGGGGGGTATGGATATTTTCTGGAACTACACGTTGATTTCCAATCATTCAGTTTAAATAAATCCTGATCATGTGGAGAGGATAACAGCGAGCATTTTAATATTGCCACAATCAGTGTATAAAACAAATAATATTGTACTATTTTTTGAAGATAATAGAGCAAAAAAGAAAATAATATGGTGACTGTATGATGACTTCACAAAGTACATTGTAAAATAATGCTTTTACCATCAATGTATAAGCATTACCTTACAATGTACATTGTACAGCTGCATAACAACAAACTTCCATATGATATTTGTTACAGTCACATGAAAACGTTCACCTCCTTTAACCGATCTTAACAGCTCAAGCCTCTAGAGATCAGCTTGTGTTAAAAGATCGTACACGCTGCGAGCTTAAATCGATTGTGACAATTTTTATTTCACAGAACAATGTCAACACCTGTCTGCCAAACGTTTAAATTTGACTAATATACGAGTCGAAATAAACTTCTTTCATGGAGCGAAAGACAAACTGTGCGAAAGAATTCAAATAAATTATGTAAAACAAGGAAGCCAAACTATCAAGACAAGTATTGAAGTGAGATCATTGAATTCAGGCAAACATCTGCTACTATTCGCCGGCAGGTCCGCGATAAATAACGACAGAACATGTGGCTAGAAAATTAAGATTATTAGTTGAAAGGTGTTACTCCAAAACACTTACCGATGGTGCATAGACCTCTCCCATATCTATATATTGTCTTGAAACAACAAATACGGGAAAAGCAGAAAAAGGATCGCTCAATTTCCGCTCCACACAACGCCGTTTTCGCTGTTCACAGCTTTTTGTCAAAATGGCGTCGCTCTTATTCTCGCCCCAGACCCTCACAGTGTTTTGCGGTGCGATGAGCACTATGGGTAGAGGACCGCCATTTTGTTCTTCCTTGCAGTTTTGACCAAAAATGTCCGCAATGGATACCTCAATGGCCTTCAAGACTTGGGAGATGTCAAACAGCATTGAAACAGTCAACAGTGTGGATGAAATTTTTAAATACGACCGTCAGCAACAACAAGAAATTCTTCAAGCGAAACCGTGGCAAAAAGAGTGAGTCGTCTTTAGAACTACAAATTAGTCTTAACTAACTTAAGGTCAATTGTTTAAGCTTGTCTCATCTTTTGTCTATATTTCATATTTTTATTTTTCAGTCCTCACTATTTCAAGAACATTAAAATCTCAGCGTTGGCGTTGTTGAAAATGGTAGGAATTTTTTTGTTTGTTCTAATAATACAATTGTGGTCATGGGCTATTTTGTAGAGAATTCGTCGTAAAATAAGAACTTAAAATATATCATTGAGCTTTAAGCCAGGCAAAAACAGGTAAGAACAGTTATGGGAAATCTAGTTGTTTGGACAACTACATTTTCAAACATGCATGGCTTGGCTTTTGTTCAAAACTGGGTTAGTTTATCCATTTGTACTCAAATTTGGAATCAGGTATAAATCAGAAGTCATCACTTATCTACCTTCATGTTATTCTACGACGACAAGTCGCTGTCAGGAAATCCTACGTTTATGACATCACGGACAGGCTAGCAAAAAATGACAAATTCCAAAAATTGTTAGCTAGAAAATCAAATTTCCCTGTTCTTGGTGTTATCAACTCAGACTAGATCTGTGTTAGTGAACTTCAAAAGTGAAATAAGGCATGGGACTATATTTTGACTCCTGTTAGAACCAACCCTGGTGATATAGTTCTATATCTTTCACTGATTGCCTTCAAATGAAAACACTAAGTTTATACATTGATTTATCAGGTAATGCATGCCAGGTCAGGCGGTACGCTGGAGGTCATGGGACTGATGCTGGGTAAAGTTGATGGCGACACAATGATTGTAATGGATGCATTCGCTTTACCAGTGGAGGGAACTGAAACAAGAGTGAATGCACAAGTTGCAGCTTATGAATACATGGCAGCTTACATTGAGTCAGCTAAACTGGTAAGAAGGTTTGCTAATGTTTTATTGACTGCAGTCCTAACTCAACTTACTTTGTAGCCTCAACTTTATTTGATCTGCTAATAATGATTGTTATAAGTTACAAGTAGTATGCAAGTAATACAGTATCCGCTTAAAAATATTCGGTGTGTAGCCAGGCATGTTAAAAATTGGTAAAAAAGGAAAGGAATTAAATGGTTGTCACTGGCTAAAAATATGTGGTTATCGGACGTTTCGGCCACTGCTGTTGCCTTCTTCAGTAAAAGATGGAAAATGCAAATGTTAAACGGCGTCCTGCTAGAATATGTAATAGATGTGTGATAAAACTAAATGAGCAATAGTCTCTAGAGTATTCTTAATGGGCGTAAAAATTCTTAATGCCATTGTACACATTCGGTAGCGCTATGTGTTCGTTTGTAGCGTTCCTGTCTCGCACGGAATGCCAAGCTTCAAGAATTAGTCTTTGTTTCCATACTGATGATCTGTCAACAATTTCAACATTCTCCAAATCTATTTGGTGACCGTTGAGCATATGGTGTTTGGCCAATAAAGAGTTTTTGTCCGATGTTGCTATAGCCTTTGTGTGTTCTTTCATACGTGTTTTTAACGCGTGTGATGACTGACCAACATAAACACAGTCACAGTCTTTACATTTGATCTTGTAAACAATGTCTCTGGAAGCCTCTTTCTCGATCTTGTCTTTAGGTTTTTTGAGTATGTTCGAGATGGTACGAATAGGTTTATGGGCGACCTTGATATTGAAACCTCGAAGAACGTTTGCGACTCTTTCGGAAAAACCTTTGGCGTAGGGGAGGATGACAAAACCACGATGGTCGGTATCATTCGTTTCTTGTTGTCTACTCTGTTGGCGGCCATTGTGAATGAAATTTGCAGGGTAGTTATTAGTGGCAAGAGCTTTCGTTACTCGTTTAGTTTCCCGTGAAACTTCCTCCTCCGTGGAAGGAATGTTCCTTGCGTGATCCATGAGAGTGCGCACGACCGAGTGTTTATGCTGAGGATGGTGGTGTGATTTGAAATCAAGGTAACGGTCGGTGTTAGTAGCTTTCCTGTAAACAGACACAGTGATCGAGCCATCTTCTTGTCTGGTTGTTTTTGTGTCAAGAAAGGCAATGGAACCTTCTGATTCTATCTCGATTGTAAATTTGATGTGAGGGTTGATGGAATTGAGATGTGAGTGGAATTCATCTACGTGCTCTCTTTTAACACATACGTGGCTGTCATCTACGTATCTAAACCACCATTTAGGAGGGTTAGGGGTCGATGAGAGAGCCTTTTCTTCGACATGTTCCATGACGAGATTGGCCAAGATGGTGCTGACTGGGGATCCCATCGGACAACCGAAAATTTGTTGATAATGGTTGCCTTGGAAAATGAAGAAATTGTTGTCGAGGACAAACTGTAGAAGTGTCATGATATTTTGGATAGACAAGTTGGTTCTTTCCGGTAGTGATTGGTCAAAGTCCAGTCTCTCTTTAACCACTTCGATTGCTAGGTGGGTTGGAATGCAAGTAAACAGTGACACGACGTCAAAAGATACTAGAATCTCGTCGGGATCTACTGACAAGGTGCGGATCTTTTCGACGAAAGATGCACTGTTTTTAACTGTGTATTTATTATTCTGAAGTGGCGACAAGATGTTGGCGAGGTATTTGGATAGTTCATATGTGGGAGATCCAATGGCACTCATAATTGGTCTGATAGGGACGTTCTCTTTATGGATTTTAGGAAGGCCATAAAAAGACGCTGGTGTGGAATTGGTGCTGTGAAGTTTGTAGTAGAGCTTCGGTTCCAGCTGTTTCTTGCTGCTGTCATGCGAGGCTGGCTGATCTTTAATTTGTAGGAGAAGATTGTTGAGGGATTTTTCAGTGCTCGATGTTGGGTTCCTTCTTTTGTCTGTTATCTTGTGGTAGGTTTTGTTGTTGTTTAGAAGGTTGTTTATTTTGTCAGTGTAATCATTGGTATTCATCACGACTACGGCTCGGCCCTTGTCGGCTGGTAAAATTGTGACCGACGTGTCTTTGGCGAGGTCTCTGAGAGCTTTTTCCATTTCATTGGTAATGTTGTTTCATTGAGGAAGACGCCAATTGTTGATGGCAGAGGTGACCAAAGCTCTGATAAGGTCTTTCTCGGCGTCAGGGAGCTGATCTATGCCGGATTCAATTGAGGAAACAATTTGAGGCACTGGCAAAACCTTAGGAGTGATGGCAAAATTGAAGTTGAGGCTTAATGCTGAAAGCTCACTTGTAGATAGAGGTCTATCAGAGATGTTCACGACCCACTTCTCCTTGAGGTTGATTTCGCGCCCATGTGGACATGGCAAGATATTATGGAGTTTCTTCCTGTGACACTCCCTTCTCCGTTGTGCTTCCCACTGTGATCTTTGTTTGATTGTGTGGAGGAGAATGTCAAAAGATTCCTTGTTAATCATCTTTCGTAGCTTGAGTGTTGTTTGGGACAAACGTTGAGAGAACTTCTTGATTTGCGCGTGACAATTCGAGATGCGCAGCCGTAGGTAGGCCCGACCTGCTTTCTTAGCAATTTTCCAGCCTTCTCTGCTCTTGACGGGTGGATTGAACTGGAGACTTTTAGGCAGAGTGTTGTTGTCCTTTAGTCGGTGGTTGAAATGAAGATGGTCCTTGAATCTAGTTACACTGAGTGTTACTCGTTACGAGTGTTACGCCGAGTGTTACGCCGAGAAAGACCTTATCAGAGCTTCGGTCACCTCCGCCATCAACAATTGGCGTCCTCCTCAACGAAACAACATTACCAATGAAATGGAAAAAGCTCTCAGAGACCTCGCCAAAAGACACGTCGGTCACAATTTTACCAGCCGACAAGGGCCGAGCCGTAGTCGTGATGAATACCAACGATTACACCGACAAAATAAACAACCTTCTAAACAACAACAAAACCTACCACAAGATAACAGACAAAAGAAGGAACCCAACATCGAGCACTGAAAAATCCCTCAACAATCTTCTCCTACAAATTAAAGATCAGCCAGCCTCGCATGACAGCAGCAAGAAACAGCTGGAACCGAAGCTCTACTACAAACTTCACAGCACCAATTCCACACCAGCGTCTTTTTATGGCCTTCCTAAAATCCATAAAGAGAACGTCCCTATCAGACCAATTATGAGTGCCATTGGATCTCTCACATATGAACTATCCAAATACCTCGCCAACATCTTGTCGCCACTTCAGAATAATAAATACACAGTTAAAAACAGTGCATCTTTCGTCGAAAAGATCCGCACCTTGTCAGTAGATCCCGACGAGATTCTAGTATCTTTTGACGTCGTGTCACTGTTTACTTGCATTCCAACCCACCTAGCAATCGAAGTGGTTAAAGAGAGACTGGACTTTGACCAATCACTACCGGAAAGAACCAACTTGTCTATCCAAAATATCATGACACTTCTACAGTTTGTCCTCGACAACAATTTCTTCATTTTCCAAGGCAACCATTATCAACAAATTTTTGGTTGTCCGATGGGATCCCCAGTCAGCACCATCTTGGCCAATCTCGTCATGGAACATGTCGAAGAAAAGGCTCTCTCATCGACCCCTAACCCTCCTAAATGGTGGTTTAGATACGTAGATGACAGCCACGTATGTGTTAAAAGAGAGCACGTAGATGAATTCCACTCACATCTCAATTCCATCAACCCTCTCATCAAATTTACAATCAAGATAGAATCAGAAGGTTCCATTGCCTTTCTTGACACAAAAACAACCAGACAAGAAGATGGCTCGATCACTGTGTCTGTTTACAGGAAAGCTACTAACACCGACCGTTACCTTGATTTCAAATCACACCACCATCCTCAGCATAAACACTCGGTCGTGCGCACTCTCATGGATCGCGCAAGGAACATTCCTTCCACGGAGGAGGAAGTTTCACGGGAAACTAAATGAGTAACGAAAGCTCTTGCCACTAATAACTACCCTGCAAATTTCATTCACAATGGCCGCCAACAGAGTAGACAACAAGAAACGAATGATACCGACCATCGTGGTTTTGTCATCCTCCCCTACGCCAAAGGTTTTTCCGAAAGAGTCGCAAACGTTCTTCGAGGTTTCAATATCAAGGTCGCCCATAAACCTATTCGTACCATCTCGAACATACTCAAAAAACCTAAAGACAAGATCGAGAAAGAGGCTTCCAGAGGCATTGTTTACAAGATCAAATGTAAAGACTGTGACTGTGTTTATGTTGGTCAGTCATCACACGCGTTAAAAACACGTATGAAAGAACACACAAAGGCTATAGCAACATCGGACAAAACTCTTTATTGGCCAAACACCATATGCTCAACGGTCACCAAATAGATTTGGAGAACGTTGAAATTGTCGACAGATCATCAGTATGGAAACAAAGACTAATTCTTGAAGCTTGGCATTCCGTGCGAGACAGGAACGCTATAAACGAACACATAGCGCTACCGAACGTGTACAATGGCATTAAGAATTTTTACGCTCATTAAGAATACTCTAGAGACTATTGCTCATTTAGTTTTATCACACATCTATTACATATTCTAGCAGGACACCGTTTAACATTTGCATTTTCCATCTTTTACTGAAGAAGGCAACAGCAGTGGCCGAAACGTCCGATAACCACATATTTTTAGCCAGTGACAACCATTTAATTCCTTTCCTTTTTTACCAATTTTTAGTATCCGCTTGTTTTTTCATATTAGGTGGGTCGTTTGGAGAATGCCATTGGCTGGTACCACAGTCACCCTGGTTATGGCTGTTGGTTATCAGGAATTGATGTTGGCACTCAGATGGTGAACCAGCAATTTCAAGAACCTTTTGTAGCTATTGTGGTCAGTATGACAATTTAATTGTATAAACAATGTACAGTGTACTGGTACTTTAGGGGCTTTGATAAACATTATTGTCAGTGACTGTCTCATAGATTATTATTGTACATACCATAATGTAGCTGTGAACTGTCAGAAAGTGTTATTATTATTATTATTATTATTATTATTATTATAATTATTATTGTTGTTATTATTTTGTGTTGAATATTAATTAAAGCCGTTTAGTTCAAAAAATTAAAATAAAATTTAAAAAAATTTATTATTATCATCATTATTATTATTATTATTATTATTATTTTAAAACACTGTATAAACAATGTACAGTGTACTGGTACTTTAGGGGCTTTGATAAACATTATTGTCAGTGACCGTCTCATAGATTATTATTGTACATACCATAATGTAGCTGTGAACTGTCAGAAAGTGTTATTATTATTATTATTATTATTATTATTGTTATTATTATTGTTGTTATTATTATTTTGTGTTGAATATTAATTAAAGCCGTTTAGTTCAAAAAATTTAAAAAAAATTATTATTATTATTATTATTATTATTATTATTATTATTATTATTTTAAAACACTGTGTTGACCAGCATACATAATTAACTGTGTGTTACCTACATGGGGAGACATGGTGGCCTCATGATTACATGTAGTGCGCTCATCTCTGAATTGAGCAGTCCGGGCCGCAGACATTGTGTTCTGTTCTTGGGTAAGACACTGTACACTCACAGTGCCTCTTTCCACCCGGTTGTATGAATGGGTACTGGCAACCTTAATGCTAGGGGTAACCCTGCAATGAACTAGGGTCCCATCCATGGGAGAGTAGAAATACTCCTAGTTGTTTCATGTGACAGAAACTAGGATAAGCTCCTGCTTGGTGAGCCATTTGGCTGCTCATATGCAGACTTTACCTACCTTACTTACATGTACGTGGGTGGTCCTCCAAGGCAGAAGGGAATTTAGGAATGTGCTTCACTTTGGTAGGTTAGCCCTCCATTGATATTTTACACCTTTGATGATCTTTTTGCACTGGGCTGAAATTCTTAATGTGCCCCTAGATATGAGGCAGTTTAATTTTAGGGTGTTTTTATTCCATTCACCTGGGGATGAATTAACTGGCTATTTCAAAGAGGTGGACTTTGTACAGCGAAATTTTTTAAGGACTCTTGATAATAATTATATGGATTGGCTTACAGTCTGAATAAGATATCTGGCCAAATTAGGGAGCTGGTTTGAGCTGGCCATTAGTTAACTTGATGTTTGACTTTTAGTTTATAATTGCATTCACACCCATTGATTTTGTTTTGAACTGACTTTTCAAGGTTCTGTTTAACTCTACACGTAAGCTTCTAAAACTTTGTAATTATATCCAAGAAGTTCTGTCATCCAATAAAAGGTGTTTAAATATCTTTTAGTTGTATGTTGCATGACAAATGTTAACTTGAAGAAGACCTTATTGACACTTTCTTGTTCTTGCCATTAATTGAAGTGATATATTTTGTCCTAGATTGATCCTACAAGAACTATTTCAGCAGGAAAAGTTAATTTAGGAGCATTCCGAACCTATCCAAAGGTAGGATGAAGCTATTTTATAGCTTAATTATCATCATCTTGTTAATTAGGTTGGTACAGAGCCAGTGACAACAAACCAACCAATTTAAGGGAGGAGGAGAGGAGGGATGGGCTGATTCCAATCTTAAAGAGTTCTTGGGGAAAAAATAATACTGAAGTTACACATCTTGCTTACACTTATACCTGCTATCCTCTACAGTTGGCCAATACTTAGTTGTTGTTCAGTTTTGCACTGACAGTTGAGTATTCATGTTGTTTTGTGATCACCAAATGTATTTATAAATATGTACAAAATGAAGGTCCTTGGTTGACGGTGGAATATTGAAGACTAGTCTAGTCCCTGTTGAATTAGCACCAAACAATGTTCTTGTTAGCACCAAGAATGTTCTTGTTTTGTCTTTAATCAGGGCTACAAACCACCAGATGAAGGGCCATCAGAATATCAAACTATCCCACTGAACAAGATTGAAGACTTTGGGGTTCATTGTAAACAGTAGGTTTCTCAAAACATATACTAAGTACATCCCTGCTTCATGTCTTTGTAACAGTTTAATTAAGAGAATTAATGGAAGTAAAAAGAAAAACAGTGAGGAAAAACAAAACAGATCTGTATACATGTGCATGTACGTGTTTTATGTAATATATCAAACACAAAAGACCATGTTTGACCACATTTCCAAGCACCGAGAAGAGAGTTGAAAATTCAGTGCATAGTGGAGTATTTTTGATGAACTTTGAGGTGTCTGGTACTGTGGTCAAACACTGTCTTGAGTGTTTGGTATATCGTCTTAGTGAAAGCTAAAGCTAAGAAGAACACGGAGAAATAAAATCATAAAAATCTATGGTAAGTAAGATCAGATATCAAAACACCGTCGCAGTCACTATTTCCTTTGTTTAAACTTGATGAATTGTTAATGAGTTTGAGAAGTTTAATGTACCAGTTGCATAACCATTTGAATCTTTACATGTAATTTGCAGATACTACTCTTTGGAGGTTTCATATTTCAAGTCCTCATTAGACAGAAAGCTTCTTGAAATGCTCTGGAATAAATATTGGGTTAACACGCTCTCATCTTCAAGTCTGCTCACGGTAAGTAACAAATCGCACACTGTATATCTCTTTTTATGCCATGCCATAGAAACGACAACCAATCAGAGTACAGGAAAGCGGTCGTATATTAGACGGCATTACATCCATTGTGTTGACCAGTGCATTTTCTAATCTATGACATAGTATAAAATAGTGATGCAAGGCTCTCTCGTGATATACAGTATCATGGAATACCCCACTTGTCACTTGTGTTTGCTTGGTATACACACTCACCTAAAGGCCAATGATGTGTATACCGAGAAAATTCAAGTGACTCGTCGGATATCCCACAGTATACCAGTCAAAAGCTTTACTTAACTAGTATGTATTCTTTTCTCCCTCTGTCATCCTTGAAGGAGCATTGCTTTTGGAATAAGCAGGTTCTTCATACCCCTCCTTTCATTACAGCCAGCTGTGTCATTTAAAATTGCTGTTCATAACAAAAACCCATGGTTATAAATGACATTTTTCAAATACTGTCAACTTTAAAGGAGTCCTCAGAGTTTGCATTGTGTACATGTTTCGTCTACAAGTGTGTACATGTATGTTGTGGATCATCAATTTTTTTTCTCAGGCTCACTCGTTTCCAACACGTACAAACAATGCAGTATGATTTCATTCATTAGGATTGCTAAGGAAGATACGTGTAATGCCAAGAATAAATATTGTTTCCTGTGATTACAACAGTGTTACCTTCAGGTTGAAACAGATTCGCCAAACCAAGTTGATCTTCAACCTCTGTTCAACAAATGCATCAATGAGAGAAATGACTACCTTTGTTTGACCGAGTGAGTGCTAGGCCGTTTAAAGAGCTGAGTATGTTGTTGGTTTTTTTTGTTCTTAGAATGCAGATTACACAAACCATCAAATTGCAGATCTTTCCGAGAAATTGGAACAAGCTGAATCTCAAGTAAGAAGCTAAGTAATTTATTGGCTTTTTCGTTTTCTGTCATGGAAACGGGTGCTACCAGACTGCGAAAAAAGCAGAACTGAATTACGTGAGCTAATGCTCATGTAGCTTAATGTTTGTTTTTGAAATCTTAAATAATAACTGTTAGCTGCAAGAAGTATACATGGCTTTTGTACCCCCTTACAGAGAATGGTTGACCAAGTTGACTAAACTTAAAGCAGAGTTAATCTAAACAGGGCTTGGTGTCAACTTGGAATACATTTTTTTCAGAAAAGTCCAGGGTTAACTTTGAATTTCAGCTAAGCTTTAGAGATGGAGGCTACGGCTCCTCTTCCCCTCCCCCACCCAACATTCAACCAATTATTCAGTTACTGAACCAAGGCCTTGTGAAACGGCCGTAAGAGTCAAACTTGCTCAAAATTTGCCTTTGTTCGTAAAATCTTTTTTTTTCTTGAGTTTTAATAGTATATCCTCTTGTTGATCTTGGGCTTATTAATCTCTGTATTGCTTCACCTTTGTTAGGTCGGCCGCATGGGTAGTTTTGTGATGGGAATAGATCAAGACAAGAAAGAAGAAGGAAAGCTGACAAAGACAACCAGAGATAGGTAAGCGGTGTACATAATTCTAACAACATAACGTAACGTAACATTTGTTGTATTAAAAAGGTACACTAAACATTTTCTTGAGTTACATTTACTTTGCCTCTACATTCAATAGTTTTTTTTTTGTTTTACCATATTAACGTTTATGTTTTGATATTTCAGCTCCAAGACATCCATTGAGGCTGTTCACGGCCTCATGTCTCAAGTCATCAAAAACAAGCTCTTCAACCACGTTGGTGGAAAAGAAACAACATGACAAGGAAAAGCACTGCCGATTGGTTAATCTGAAATTCTGAGCGTTATTTCCTGGCTAAAAAAAGTTCGTTGCCTCTGAGACCACTACAAGAAATGAGGAAATGTAAATATTTTTTGTAGAATAATTAAATAAGTTTCATGTTGTACCGTTTGTTGAATATTCTGTTGAAAACAATTCAACTTTGACTCTTTCAAAACAGGCTGTACTGGTAAAGGGGTTTAACAGGTTGTATGATTGCCCGGGTGCCACTGGAAAAACGTATTTTCTGGGCAGCCAGGATTCCATGGTTAGGAACCTTTGGGCTCCTCGTAATTTTTGTTTTTTGTTTGGTTTTTGGCTTTTCGGCACCTTTATGTGTTTGTGTAGGTTGCGTTACACTTATGATGCTCCTGCACTGGTGAACACCAGCCTTTGCATCCTACGATAATTCTGAACTCATGTAAAAGCAGGTTAAGGCTCCTAACGGTGCCGAGATATAGGAGAATCTTCGTTTACAATATTTGCCTCGTTAGCATAAGCGATACAGTTTCTCATAGAGCTATAGGAACATAAGTTTTGAGTATTGAAAGGGTTAAAAACTCAAAATTTCACAAAGAATGTATGAGCTCATTAGTGCTTTTGCTACCCAGAACGTTTGGAGTTTTTGAAAGCCAATTTCTCTTCGAATTTTACACCCAAAGAGCCAAACATTTTACAAGCTCTTAAGTTTAATGTTTGTAGTCTAATCGTGTCTAGCGTGACGCGTTCTCTGCGCAAAGTCGAATCTTTATGAGGAAAAATGTAAACAATGACGTCAGCAGAGGTTCGTGTATATTGGTTCGGAGAAGTAAGATAAAAAAAATGTAAAATATAACTAAGTGATTGTGGTGGTCTTCAGACACAAATGTTTCGAGTTAACCAAACATGGTTAACATGCCAACTGGTAGGAATTTGCCCAGTTGGCTATTTATAAGGTGTGGCTAAGGAGCTGAATTTGGGAATACAGAGGCCAAATCCTGGCAAGGGAGGAAGGCTTGATCCCGGGATCTCTGGATTACGAGAACAGCGCCCACGACGAGATATCTTTAGTCTCCTTTGCAGCCGTCTTTTGGGATGTCACGCAATTGAGTATGCGAGGGTTGTGTGACATCCTGAAAAATGGCTTCGGAGAAGACTAAGATATCCTGGGATTACAATAGAAAATGTACTGAAAGAATCGGTCGACATCCTCCATGTAAAAACTACTTTTCCAAGGTTGATTTTCTTTATTGAGATTTTCAAAATTACAGAAACCAAGTGTAATTAGTATTAGTTTCCAGAGCGTTGTGCTCATGACATTTGAATAAATCCCTGTGTGAATTGATACCTCCCTCCTGCAGCGAAAGGAAAAAAAAAAAAAAATTTTTAGGATGGTACCTACTAAATAGAAAGGTCTTGTCGCCGGATTAGGACCATGTGGAAAAAGTAGATCATAGCAAGGGCTATTGGAATCCACAAAGAAAACTGGAGGTAACCACGCAATTTTCCGAGATAATTAGCCTTAGATCTCGAACAAAATGCTGACATCAGCATTTTTCTGAAAAAGAAGGAAAAGATTTTTGTTCACAGCTTTCCTTAGAATTCGCCTAATTTATAGTACAATTTTACTTTCCAAAGAAAACCTTTTCTCACCTGATCCTATATTATTTTATAAACGTAGTTTGTCCAGCTCTTTCCAACTCCTTGCCAGCACATCTGGGGAGGTGCGATTCCGTACTTATCATACTGTACCGTGTCGGCACTACCACTCCAACATTCTCCATAGAACTGCATGCCAAACACCTAAAATAGCGGGGGAAATTAAAGGATTGGTTCATGCTCAGCGTGCGTATATCGAGTTTTAGTATAAACCCACCTAGCGTTCTATCACGAATGCCGTTCTCTGATTGGCTACTCTACTCACTATTCTGTGATAGATAGTGAGTAGCGTAGCAGTGTGCCCTTGTTAACAAAGTGACGTCCGTTTCTTGGCGTTTGCGAAGTGTCTGTGAAGAGCGACTAGTAGATTTATAATAAAACAATTAAATTATTCGCTCTCGATTTCTATGCATGATAGTTGACTCGGGCTGCGCTGAAATCTCGACCTAATTTAATGGATGCACGCGGGAAGTTTGGGGAGCACGAAAGAAGCGTAAGAGTTGCTCGAGGCAATAGCAGAGAGCAGCTCTAGCTTCTTCAGTGGTCTCCAAACTTCCCGCTTGCATCCATAACTCGATATACGCACAACTAAAAGCATGAACCAATTCTTTTTTAACATGGTGACAACAACTTGGGCGCTAAAACATGTTTTATTTGTGATTGACTACCAAATTCTCACAATGCACGGTGAAGAAAAACAAAGGTCATTTGGATTCTAACACGCCAGAATCGGTTGTGCAAGAGTTGAACGAAAACGCTTAACCTGGTTTCCAAAATTGTCGACAAAAAATTCGCTTCATCGAATTAATTATAATGAAAATGTAGGCAAACAAAGTCAAAATACTCAAGTTTAAGTAAACGTCTTAGCTCGGTAAAAGTCAAAACGATTCCTAAATATAGAAAACTAAAATAAAAATATAAACGCCCCAAAAAATTTTACCTACGCTTACCATATTTGTAGAGCATGGTATAATGGTTTATATACCACGATGGCTGAGCCAATGAAAACTCTTGATCCAGTTTTTAATAGTTTAGTATAACACGAGGTCGAGTGAGAGCTCTTGTCAAGTCAAGTCAATAGTCGTCTGATCGAGTCATGAAAACGTACGTGTAAATTCGAGTTTGCGAGATCAAAGTTTGTTTCCAAGGAAAAACGAGTCGAGCGATCATTTCACCAACTAACCTTGTAGCCTTTTCCTTGAGCAACATTAGCGCAGTTCGTGATGGTTTTTCCAATGTTGTACCAGTCAATTTGTCCCCGGAAACTTTTCAGTAGGTTAGGAATTGCACGCGCGGGCTTTGAGTCTTTGTAACAACCAACAGCTTCAACTACAAAAAGAAAGATAGGAGTCTAGAAATTTTACAACTAATGATGATAATGGTAACGATAATGGCAATGATAATGATAATGATAATGATAATGATAATGATAACGATAACGATAACGATAATGATAATGATAATGATAATGATAATGATAATGATATTGATAATGATAATGATAATGATAATGATATTGATAATGGTAATGATAATGATAATGATAATGATAATGGCAGTAGTGGCAATGGCAGTGGTAATGGTAATGGTAATGATTATGATGATAATAATGATAGTTAAGTTTTGTATTGCAAACATAAGCTTTCAAATGCGCCTCACGAATTCATAGAAAATAATAAAATTAAAAATAAATAAATTGATGACATGCGAGTTTAAATGAAATTGCATGTTCCCTGATCCCGATTTTAAATCTTCTGCATGTTGGCAATTAACCTTTTTAACGGTCGTCTTCTTAGGAGAGACGCCTCCTTGTCGAAGTGTTCACGAGTGAGGACAAAGTTATTTAATTAGCAACGCTGGTTGCGCCGCAAAATTGCACAAAAATGCTTAGGAATATTACTTTTGTTGTACTCTTGCATCAGACCAAACAAAGAAAGAGGGCAACCAAATTTTTGTTTTTGTTTTTGTTTTTGTTTTTTTGTTTTCTTTGGAGCAACTTTCGTTACAAAAAGCAACTTATGACTATTTAAGAACAAATTTCGAGCAACTTTTTGAGAAATTGCGGGCAAGTTTTTGGGAAATCTCGAGCAATTTGTGGAAAGCCCAAACAAGACTGACTGTCTGCATAAATAGGAGTTTGCCTTCGGGAGATGCCTAGTTACTCAGAGGTTATGAATGTAGTGATTTCTGTGTGGCCACGGGAGGTGTTTGCATACTGGAAGATGCAAATTGTTGAACATTCGACAACGTGGTTGGAAAAAAATAACGAGCTTGCTCGATCTCTTTGAAATGAAACTTGTGCTTTTGCCGATCGATGCGGATGTGACATTTGAAAATGGAGACTACTGGCGTATTTGAACCAGCATATTGTTTCCTCGAGTACACGTTTCTTTGAGTTCTACAAAGAATAGTGGAGAAAACTGACTTACGACAGGGGGACTCTTTAAAGCTGATGTCGTCTAGAGCAATGTCTGCACGGAAGTTCGATCCACGGACAGCTTCGAACACCAACTGTCGAGAATAAAGTAAATGAAATGTTTAATGACATCGATACAGGAACGCAAGGCTGAGTCACGTGTGGGAAGTCTTTACTAAAGGAAGCTCGAGGAGCTTGGGCTCCAGTAGACTGTTCGCGGCCTCTATTTTTCAATACACGCGAAAGAAAAAGCGAGGGCGAAGCACGAAGGGGTGGTGGGGGGGGGGGGGGGGGGGGAGGTAAGCGAAGCGAGCCAAACGAAAAATACTTTTCTCTGTTTTTCTTGGTCCCCGCCCCCTTTTGCGCTGGCGTCCAGTTCTCTCGCGTTCAACGAACGAATACACATACGGGAAAATAGTGGGCTGTAAACAGTCTAGGGTCCCAACTCAGCGTCAGGATTTATGGTATCGTTTGAGCAAACAACAATATGGCATGCTTTGAATGTGCCTCTTTAGAGACCGAGACAGAGGAAATATCTGTCTCTCTTCACCTGCTGCTTTTCTTCCACCCGAGAGACGTTCATACTGTTGTCGTAGCCAGTCTCAACAAGAACCTAGCAGTGCCTCTGACAATTAAATCTGGTTGCTCGAGCCTTGACAAAACGAGCGACTCGCGAGAATCCCTTACAGGCCTTATTTTGATTGGCTTGAGAACAATGAAAGTGAGTGGAAGTAGAGTGCGTTCCTTTGTTGCTGCCGAAGCGTTAGCGAAGACAGCACACCTATTCTTGAAAGCATTTAAGAATTTGGTTCCAAATTTCGGTTCCATCCATCGATCCATTGTTCGACCAAGAAACAGCGTATCACCGACTTGCGTATATGGTGCATCAAAGCGACCAATGAATCCGCGACCAGAGTGGATTCATCGGTTCCTTTGATGCACCATGATCTGAGTGATCTTAGATCACTCGTCCTGCTCCAGATCACTCCAAACGAACGCACCCTAAGAAATCAGCGATTCGATTAAGCCAGCCACGTGTTTGTCAGCTAGACATGCGCAATTCAACCGGGAGTCGATGTTTCGGACTTCCTAACATATTATTACAGGAACTGTAACTTTTTGATATGCATTTTTATCAAATGAATAAAGACATTATTATCATTATCATTATCATTATCATTATCATTATCATTATCATTATCATTATCATTATCATTATTTCGTTGAGTACACCCTACAAGATACTTTGACAGCTAAAAATAATGGCGTTTCGTCAGTTATGAACACCCTATGTTAGACCATAGTCCTCGATTTATGCCCATAAGCAAGACGAAGATTATCCTCGACCTCTTCATATGGTAGTCCCGGCCCCCCTCCCCACGAATTCAGCAAAGAAGTGCGATATTTTCGGACTTTGATCGAAACTTTCCAGGGTCCCGTAAATTCACCTGATATTTTAAAGAACTGCTATTAAGAGTAACTTGAGCCATTTTCCACTGATCTCCTTGATCGCCGGACAGGGACCAAACTTTCCTCAGGCTACCCGTGACAGGCTTGATATACACATTCAACTCTCCCATCCCTTCGCCATACATGTGGTACCAAAATGTCAGACATCGACCTCCAGTTGCTGGGAAGGTTTGGCTGAGTAATTTCGCCTTCTCGCCTGCACTAATGCCACTAGTTTCCACGAATAGGTAGTGGCCTGAAGAGAAAGAAAATTCACTGAGATAATGTATTATAATGTATTTTCTCGCGTTATGGAATGCACGCTTGTTGTAGTGATATTTCAGATGTTTAACAAATTGCCGTCAC
The DNA here is from genome assembly GCF_042242905.1 of Orbicella faveolata. Classification (NCBI taxonomy): domain Eukaryota; kingdom Metazoa; phylum Cnidaria; class Anthozoa; order Scleractinia; family Merulinidae; genus Orbicella; species Orbicella faveolata. The sequence goes on along the minus strand of NW_028301577.1, from coordinate 10,929,025 downwards.
CTCAGTTTTCATGTGTCTCTTCAGTTATTGATCTTGAATTTCGCGCTAACATTGTCAAAGCTGTGGATCGCCGAGTGGATCCGTAGACTAGTACTGCGGATGAGAAAATTAAGGACAGACGTTTGAAAAAATGACGTTAAATTTGCTTTTTACTCTAAATTATCGCATAAATTATAAATTCATGTGTCTGTCCGCCTATTGGCAACGAAAATTAGCCAATGAGTGCGCGAGAATTGGTGCAGTTATTGCGAAATCGGTATTCATACTTAGTATTGTTTCGCTTTTGTAGAGCGCATGACTATTGGTATTTCGGTATATCAGGCCGGGGGCGGGTGTTTTTTTCTTTTTTTTCACTCCAGTGCATCTCTCGCTTATGACATTTCTGTGGTTTTTCTACCCTTTTCCTTTATTTTTGCTGTTAGTTTAAAGCTATAGCTGAATAGTTTAAGTTTTGTCCTCGTTTCACTGCGGCGTGATTGGAGAACGTTGTAATATTCATTCAGACAGATTATCACAGACTTTCGCTGATAAGATCTAAATGAAGAAGTTGTGAGCAGCGACAGTTTCTGTAACGCCAAGGAGTCTAGCCTCGGTTTTCAAGTCTTGTCCCAGCGACTTAGCTAATAGCGCGCCTTACAATAAAGCGGTTTCCATCATGTCCACTTGCGGTCTGGCCTACTTGCGGCTACATTGGTCCAAAAAACAACTATTTTGGCCTAATACTGTGTTACGAATACACGTTTGCCTGTTTAACCAGGCAAGTGAGTTCTCACCAAGACTGTTCTCGCAAACAATAATTGATCACCCGAGCTCGTTTACAAGCGAAATATCGAGAAATGACAACCGCCTAAAGGGGGCAAGCTCTCTTCACTCATAGCTTTGTCTGATACCCCAAGCGGATCAACAGTCACGTTCTTATCTCGCAAGTAGTAGCTAGTCTTTACTCTCAAGGACGAGACACGCTATGTTCCGCTGTGCAATGGTTGGGCTCAAGCCTGACTCTTCCCCAGTCATTTGTCATCTCATGATGTTAGAAGACTGGCAACCAGGATTGTTTTGATGGGTTACCTGAACCTGACGTGTGGTCCCCGGATGGTCCTGTCTTGCTTGATAGGGTGCTGCCAGTGTTTCGCTCCCAGTTGAAGTTTGATGGATTATTTGGATCATTTTTCCAGTGACACATGCCATCAAAGTCAAATTCACAGTCATCGGGCCCTGAAATACGAGAACATAAATGGAAAGACTGTGTTTCTGTATGAAACCATGGGAAACGCGAACGCTTAACTCAAGCATCGTGGTTGATTGCTTTTTAGCTTCGAGAAATCAACGAGAACCTCCAATTATAATCTCAGTACAAAAGCAAAGGTTTAAAAACAAAACAAAGATGACACATATTGATGGCTGCTTATACTTTCGTAAATGCTAGACGAACATTTCATCGGCCTCCATTGGTCGGTGTCGACCATGGACTATGCACCCATGTGGTCGTTTCCTGCTGTAGTGACGTCACGGCTGAGACAGCATCGGCTGTGGTTGGTCAGTCCGATTCTGGAGTGGCTAGTGAGGTGGCAGTCTCCACCGCAAGTGTGGGTGTTCGTAGGGTTGTCTCCACAGAGGGGTCATCACTTTGCAACCACTGTGGCCATGGATTGCTAACATTTACTCTGTACGATAGGAAGTGAATGCTGGCTACAGCTAGTTGCAAAAATGTTGATACAGTAAAAGTTGTGCAAAAAATTAAATGGATTTACGCACTTAAATGGATCGCAAATAAAAAAATTGTCACAGAATAACAATCAGTCCCCCTCTCCCCAATTCACTGTTGTTCATTTAAGTTTTGTACATGATATTACTTAGCTGGTAACATTGCAAAGGGAGGGGGGAGGAGTGAAGAGTTGTCTCTCGTTAAGGTAAAATGTCTCAGCTACTTTTGCAACTGGTTTTAGCTCGAAGCATTGCTCGTGTGATAAAAGCCCACAAAGCATTCCGTGATGTTCGATTCTCTTCTGTTTCATTTACCTACCAATTCCACAAGACTTCAGCTTGCACACTTGCGAGCTCTTTGAACTTCCAACGCACGGTTTGCCTTGATACCTTGGCGGGGGGTCGTCACAAGACCTCGTTCGGGTTTGCTTTCCAAATCCACATTTAGCGTCACACAGACCCCATGATGACCAGCGGCCCCAGTGACCATCGATGGGAGCTATAAAAACAGATAAAAACAAACAAATGTCTAAAATTTGAAAATAGAATACATTATTATAGGAAATTAACCCTCGTGTTTATTAACGTATTTGAAATTAACACGACTTAAATTAACGCGAATTGAAGGTAAATTTGCTTCCCAATAAAGGAAATTAACGCGAGAGAGGGGGCAAAGTTTCAAAATGAGGGAAATTAACGAGTCTGCTACACCAAATTAAAAAAAAAAAAACAGAATTTGTTGAGAACAGGAACCAATTTATTGTAACACTGTAAAGCTGACAGCGAACACGAACAAAATTCAGTTGAAGTACAATAAACGATTTACTAATGTGAAAGATTGATGTGAAATGTAAAGTGAGCGAATAAAATTCATTGTTTGGCTGTGTCAAGAATGTCTGGAGTGTGTCACAGATTTGGGGGAAAATAATGGCAGTTAACTTCGCGGAAATTAACGCGCAACTTAATTAACAGCGCGGAAATTAACATTAACATAAATTAACGCGACTTAAATTGACGCGAATTTTTGAAATTCGCGTCAATTTCATGAAGCGTTAATTTCCTGTGATAAGGTAGCATTAACGATGACCTCTTCAAACGACCAACGAGTTCGTCGATGTTTTAAATAGCTAGCACAAGTTACTGCAGAAGTGACTAAACGTTGATGATATTAATGCGGTCATGAAAACACAACAATTGACCGCTTAACAATAGGATTATGAGCTCAGGATTTCTAGTGCATGATCAATCGAGAGCGAATAGTCTAATTATTCAGTCTAGTATAAATCTGTTAGTCGTTCAAAGCTTCATCTAAATCCTCTTCACGGGCACTTCGAAAACGCCAAGAAGCGGCTGCCATTTTGTGAGCAACCGCACAGTGCTGGTTTATGCTAATATATTATAATCTGTTATGCGTTATGTTATGCATTTTAATTTGTTGTTAATTACTAGTATATTAATGTCTGTTTTTCACTGGTATAACTATTTCGATTTGGGCTATTTTAAGTTTGTATATATTAACTTTAATTTGGACGCACAACTTCATTGTGAATAACTGTGAGCTCTCTGAATTACATGCTTAATAAAGTGTTTGATTTGATTTGGCTACTCCGCACTATCTACAACAGAAGAGATAGTGAATAGCGTAGCCAATCAGAGAACGGCATTCGTGATAAAATGCAAGTAGATTTAACACTAAAACCAGATACGTAAAAATATCGTGGATCCGTTACCAGGACTGATCATGAAAATACAGAATATAGCGTTTTCTGGTAAAAGGTATTAAAAAACATAAGCGTCTTTTGTCTTCAACGGACAAAACTTTGTGATTTTTATCCGTCGAAGACAGTAGACAGGCTGCCGAAAGCTTATGTTTTTTAAATACTTTTTACCTGAGAACGTTATATTCTATATTATCATAACAGCAGATAGCTGACCATGACACTCTTTGACATCGCACTTGACTTGGTCCACTTGCACTCCATACGGATCCGCTCCAGGGCAGTCGTTGCTCGGATCACTGGAGCTGCAGAAACGTTGTCGGATTTTATCGCAGTAGGTACTGCATGGACCAAATGCAGACCAAGAACTCCAGCTGCCATTTGCTAGTGATCAAGAACACAAGGAACAAACGGACATGTTTACTGTGAAACGTTTGAACTGAAAAAGGGCTGACACTTGAAACATCACCTTCATTGACTTGCATCGGCGGTTTATTTACTTTCATGAACTTCATGTCGATAAAGACCGTTAAGTTTTTCATTTTCCCGTCAGCGCAGCCCACTATGCCATTTCCATTAAAAACTAATAAGTCTGGTTAATGGTGGACCTAAGACCTGCCCGCAGAAATCCTATGAAACCTTTAACAGAATGAGGAAGGGCTCGTGCATGCGTTCAGACTTGGACAACTTTCACTTCGTAAACCAGAAAATGTCACCTGTCAAGTATATGAGATGTAAATGCATGCATTGGTGGGACAGTTAAGGGTCTATGGCGGTGACCTGCCTCAATGAAATTTGAGCAAACGTCGCGTTTAATATTCTCAACATTTCATTTTTATCGCTCAAATAGCTATTCGCCGTCTTGCGCAGAGAAAGATATACGTTACATATATCCTTCCAAACTGTTTCTTCAGCCCCTTAAGAGATCGGCTATTTAATTTGGTTCTCAATTAAATGAAATTTCAAGTTGCAGATTCAATGAACAGTACAAAGAGTTTATTATTTCCCCAGGAACTGCGTTCTCTTACCTGCACAGTCATAGAGTACATTGATCTCATGAACATCCAAGTCAGTGAATCCGTCTCTTTGTCCTAGGGGACGGTTGGGATCCAGTATGGACCGAATGGTGTCCTTACCATTTTTGCTGAAACTCTTACGCCCGTAGTGCATGATGGAGTCAAAATCATACGGGATCTTTAGCAGGTCAATATCGCGATGGTTGTACTTGTTAAAGTTATGGTCTTCATCTAGAATGGATTTCAAAAGTAATAAACAAAAATTGTGATTTGTTGTTCTGTACAATAAGTTTTTCTTGAGTTTTTTTTTCTTCTTCTTCTTTTTTTTGCTTTGTTTTTGTTTTGCTTTTTTGCACGTTCATTGTCTTGTAAATCAAATCATTTCCATATGAGAGGCTGTGCTCTACGACTCGTTTTTCAGAGGTAAAAAGCAACGTATTAAGCTGCGGCATAAAAGGATTAAAGCTCTCGGCTAATTACATTGCTCTATGTTCTCCCAGAGGACCTCCACATATAGATTTCTGTCAGGTCGTGACTGTTCATGCCAAAAACCGGTTGCATGCATAAGTTCGTGCATTATTGTCCCTTTGTGGTTGCAACCGGGGCCCAGTGACAGCTGCTGACCAATTCCTGTCATCCAATACTGACGGCCAACTGCTGACCAGCACCTGATAAACAAAATCGCGACTAACATCAGAATGGGTCTCAGAATGGTTGACTAAGAAATCCTTCTCAGAGAGTCAGAACTTATTATCAAAATGTTAAAGAAGCTAGCGCTATGTCTCGACAAAATCATTTTTGATAAGTACCCAGGAGGGTTTACGTGCCGTAGCTAGATAAAGAATTCTCAAACACATTAAGAAGGAATCCGCCAGAAGTTCGTGAAACAAGCGGACAAAAACTTTGCATCGAGATTATTCAATTTGTATTGCAAACTTCTGTGCGACTGTTTTAAATACATTCTCAAAACAGATCATTTCTAGAAACATCAAATTTCGAAAACAAATTTTGAAGCTCATGGGGAAACACTTGAAAGCACTGGTGAAATGAAACACAATTTCTCTGAAATTTGAAATTTATTTTTTCGAGTTCCGTAAGAAATTGTTTCCGGTGTTATTGCAGGCAACTATTTATGCCTTTAACCTTAAAAAATGTAGAAAGGACTGTAAAAAAATTAAAATTATTCTGGTACAAGGTTTTTGTCCACTAAAAGCAGGATTTCGTCTTAATAACTCATTCAGTGGATTCAAGCTTGAATCAGTGTTCAAAACAATGTTAGAGGAATAGACCTTGATTCTGTGTTAATAACATTGGACTATAAAAATTACTCTTTTGGATTCCAGAAACCCTAAAATATTACAGGCTAAGGTTTAGGACAAGAAACCATGCTTAAAAGGTACAGATAAATTAAAAGTAACAAATAGTGTAAAGATTGTGGCAGATTGAGAGGTTGGACGATAAACTCGAAAAAGCCTGGATAACGTTTTGGAGAAGCACTTTCAATGAGGCAAGCCCAAGATTTTATAACAGAAAAGAAACTTCAGCTCTAGAAATTGAATTTATACTATTCAAAAGCTAGATACCCCAGTTGGAACTATAAATACCTCCACACTCTCCCCTCCTGTGAATGCTTTATACTTCACTGGGACTGCAGGTAGTTTAACCACCCCCCTCCCCCTCTCTCCCCGGTAGTTTGATAGTGACAACTTGACTTTGTGCTTACCCTTTATCGTGAATGAATAGAATAAACAAAGGCTCGTTGGTCCTCTTGACAAATCTCAGACACGTGCGGTTTTCAAATTCGGATATAGCTTCTTGAATAGTTGATTTGAAGCTCTCTTGAAGGCAACAGATAAATCAAATATAAGATATTATCCTCCTCTAATATAGAATTAACCAGTCACTGAGGATTGACACGAAGTTCCCTTGCCCAGGTGTTTCATTCATTTTCAGAACACAAAGTTACGGTGTGACAGAGTTGTAAGACTCTTGGTGACTAGCCTCCTAGGCAGACGTTCTTATGGCTCTTCACAAATGTTCAAATGTTATTGTTTATAATGGTCAACACCTACACCTAACTAGTTCACACGCACACCACTTAAGGACGTTCGCGCTGATTGTTTCTGTGCATCCTTACTGTGCACGCAAATTCACACGCCACGTCATGCATGAGAGAGCGCGCTAAGTAAAATGTAAACTGAAAAATGATAGGGCAGATGGCCATTGCTATAGCTTTACCTAGATTTAACGATCGTGGACGTTCGATGACCCCTATTTTTCTTTTGATGGATCATTTTCTCTACTGATTTTCTACGCTTAGCGAAAAAAGGAAGGAAATCTATCGATTAGAAGTTTGAATATTTGCAAAATGCGCCATCGAATTCCGTTCTTTTTAGCTCTTCGTTTATTTGTGTGGCGGTTTCAAATGCCTCTTGAAGGGTTACGTTTTGTGAAAACGTTGACAACGGCTTCACTTATACAAAATATTACTAGGATAGTTGTCTCCGTCGATTCATCTCAGTTTGATATTTTAAGCTAAAACCCCTGCAGATCATGCCGATTAACACCTTTACACCAAATTTCCAAAATCAGACTAGTTTTCCACACGCTTTATCTCTGAAACGAAGTCCGTGGCCCCCAATTATTTTTTTCATTTTTGAAACAGGTAATTCATTATCTGTACATGCATGTCCGCAGTATATGTTTGAAGAAAATTTATCGAGTAGAACATTTTCGCGCGAACGTCCTTAAACTGAAAGAAACATATATATCAACTAAACATTATAGGCTTAAAAATCCCAACTGGCAGGAGGCAGACCACTTGACTCTTTACAAGCATGACCGCGGAGTAGAACTAGGGTCTACTAAGAAAACAACTCCAATTAAGTGGTCAGAGCGGGACTTGAGCCCGCGACCTCCGGAGTTCAAGTCCGGCGACTCTAACCACTCGGCCACGCTGCCTCACGCAATCTTGGAGAGGAAACTGAATTTCCCATGTCACCAGGTACACCATGTGTTGTAAAAATCTAGTTGCTCTTTTCAGTGCGGTATTTTGTTTTAAACATAATCCGATACCATGCTGATGGCTCAGTTTTGTTTTCTTATATAGAGAACATATATTCGAGAACCGTGCACAATAGAACGATCGAAAAAGGTAATCGTTTTCTTCGAAAACACATAAATTTGTCAACTGTTCAGAGAACAGAAATTTGCAAACGACCTATTAACGGACGCTCTAGTAAAAAAATGGCGTCATTCACATCACATGCTCATGAGCAAATGGCCAGACGGTTATGACGTTTTCTCGTAGGTGTATCAGCAGAGAAAACGGGAAAAACGCTTCGCAGACGATGGGGTGGATGTGAGGACACTTTTGATGCGCTTCTATGCAAAGACCCCTGATTACTGAAAATTACTGTGTGGCCTTAGTACATACGGACATGTGTTGTTTTTGTTGTTAAGCTAATGCATTATCAAACTATTGCAGTGCACGAGCTAGCCACGAGGTTCCTTTGTCAAACCTGGAAAGCCTCTGTGATACGCATAAGGAATAACACGAGTGACCCACAACTTCTTCCGGTCACGTGCAGCGTTTCGTTTCCGTCTCACAGATATCGGTGCGCCATCGACATCTCCGTCATTGCTTAAATCGACGTTATCATCAGGACTTAACTTGATATCTGCCTCGTACATGTTTACGTCATTACCTAAATGAAAACAAGACGTTTGATATTTTCTCACAATTATTCTGAAATTGATGAGGTCTCAATCAAAATTTTTATTCAGCAGCATTTGGTATACACCAGTGCCCAAGCAAACTATCTGGTATATTCAATACAAAACACTATTTTTTATTAGAAAATAGCCCAAATAAAATACGCGCTCTAATTGGTTTAAAATCGTGTTTCTATTAAACAATTAGATTATAAATGAGCTCGAGATTTCTATCGCGTGGTGCGCTCTCGTCAACTATCGGGGATAGAAATCGAGAGCGAATAATCTAAACGTTTAAGTATAAATCTACTAGTCGTTCAAAACTTTATCTAAATCCAACTCACAGACACCTCAAACACGCAAAGAAGCCGCCGTCATTTTGTTAAAAAGCGTACACCGCTATGCTACACACTATCTACGACAGAATAGATAGTGAGTAGATTAGCCAATCAGAGGACAGCATTCGTGGTAGAACGCCAGTAGATTTATACTAAAACTCGACAGAAACACGGTACATGTTTTCTATTTCTTTAAATCTTACTGGAATAAGACACAATATAGTGATGTACGATTTTTCTCTCACTGTCAACAATAAACTTCACTTTCTTATAGAGTTTGGGCGATCTGCGCATAAGAGCTGCCCGTTCCAGCCCCTCGTTGACCCCTCGTTTCAGTAATCTCGATCATTTTGGTCCCTGATAACAAGGATCAAGGGCTCAGGATTACTCCGGAGACAAATGAGTTTTGAGATGTACGTCGACACTACAACGACTGTCCAGGGTTAGATTTACATCGCGAGAAAGGGTTGCTTTTGAATTAACTCTGCAGATTGCCTTCAGTTCTCAAGTAAAGGAGAAGGTCACTCCAAAAAGCTCACTCTTTTGTCTTCACCTACAGCAAGTAAACATTCAGCTTTTTCAGTCACCGACGTTTCAGCCTCTGAAGTGCCTGCTATGCTGAAGAAATTCGTCTCGAAAGAGGCGACTTCGGAGGCCGCCATTTTGAATTGTACTTGGCAGTCAGGCCACGTTTATGTGACATCATTCCGTCCGACTCGAAATTGGCGGCAAGGAAAAAACCCTGCAACTGATTTTGTATCCTTCACAAGGTCAGCAAAATGTAGTTTTCCAAGCGATTATCTACTTCACTATCTTTACTGCTATCATTTTCGGAGTTTGGAGCAAGTTTGGCTCAAAATGATACGGCTCAAGAGCAGCCCGAAAGCCATTTGGACAAAATCTGTTGGACGGAATGGCTTCACGAAAACGCGGCCTGGCCGCTGAGTGCTGTTCAAAATGGCGGCAACGATGTTGAATTTTTGGCTTCTTTGGAGACGAATTTCGTAAAGAAAACCTGCACTTTAGAGGCTGACACTTCGGTGGGGGGCTAACCTTAGTGCGAGGTTTTTATTAGCGTTGACAAAGGATATACGTTTCTTGGAGTGACCTTCTCCTTTAATGAATATTTCGACGATGTTTATAATTTGTCTGATAGTAACTCTGTATTCCTACCCGAGTAACTGTTGCCTAGGTAAAAATGAACAAATGAGTTTCACAGATGGAAGACCCCTTGAAGATTTGTTTTTCAAAGAGAGGAACTAGTTAATGTGGACTTTCTGGATGTTTTCTGTTTGGTTTGTTGTTGTTGTTGTTGTTGCTGTTGTTGTTGTTGCAATTGCGGTTGCGTCCTTGTAAGGTCTTGCATGTTAAACTGTTCAGTAATAAACACCGTAATGACCAAAAGATGTTTAGGAGGATATAGAGATCATATGAAACCAAAGCACGATATATAGATGCTTTATTGATTACAAAATAAAAACGTTAATTCTAAACTAGGCCCGATTGAAATCAATGATATGAGGAGATGTCATTTGCTATCATTAGGTGCAATAATATAATTGCAAGATCGCAATAAGATTACGATGTCCCATGTCGTCCAACATTTAGGAAGCAGATCAATCTTCGTAAGATATGAGCCTTATCTATAGGGAAAACAAAATTCGTATTTTTCTTGCCTTGTGCAAAGTGCTGTCAAGTTGATTGCAGAAGACCAGATAGGTTTTTTCCTTTTCACTTTTGTTTACTTTTAATTGTCATCTAGACAGCGATTGTTTAACATAAGGCAATTAGAAACATGTGCACTTAGAAGAGGTAAAAAGGAAATATTTAACACACGTAACATCATATATTCTGTCACTTACCTTTATTGACTTTTACGATGTGATCCAAAATTGTATCATCACCAGAAAGTTGGTCTTTATCGTCTTGCATGACATTATTTCCTCCATTCGCTGAAAAGTGATCCAAAAACGTTACGAAAGATATTGCCATTTTCGCCGACAAATCCACGGAAATACTTGTTGGCAATTACGTGGTTACCAGGGGCAACGAACAATCGAGCTCTCGCCTCAAACAGAATGCCTCTTTTATCGTGTTTGTCGTTTGAAAATAAATAGGCACATAAGATTTATCCATGAAAGCTCTGAATGCAAATTCGTGGTAAAAATGTTACTTCTGGGTACATTTTCCCTGTACTGTTATTTGGTTTTACCTTCTTACACTTATATCAGTCTCAGCTGGACTCAATTTGTGGTGATACTAGCTCGTATAAAATTTTCGCCAATAATTTTAGTGGTACTGTAAACAAATCTGAATTAGATATACCCGAAAGAAAATTTCTGAAATATAAACTTTTTGGACTGGCCTAGCCAACAGGGATGCTTATAGGGAAACCTTATGAATATCTATTGTTGATATACCGCGCTAAACACCTTTGTGATATAGTAACGCCGTTTTTATATAGGTTCACTTGGTCCAAGAGAGACCAAAACTCGCGTTTATGACTCTCTGTTAAACCCCCCAGCACTGAGGGACTTGCCTTTTCGACTTTTATATTAACGATATCGACTACTTTGGGACACGAACATACATTTTTCCCGTTTCAAGTTTGCCTCCTTTACAGGACGTTCTAAGTATAGCAGTTTACTCCTAACGTAAGTAAGGAATGCCACAAAACAAAAAGGAAAGTGACCTACACAACTGATGTATGTCGATGGGACTGCATAACGAGTGGACAGCACAGAGCAGGATAACAGCAATAATCTTGATCCCTTCCATGGCCGAGCAAACGTAGAAAGTGATCTTTGCTTGTCAAGCTGAGGTTTCAAAACACAAATGCCGGTCAATACAGTTCGTTTCCTCTACAGATGTTAAGGTCCCATGAGCTAGTAAAGAGGAAGAGGGAACCAGCGCAGGAAGAGATTAACAGAGGCTTGGATAACAGGCTATTAACTCTGATGCAAAATAGATATATTTTGACAGCTAAACTGTTTGTTTAAGCGGAATGTAATTTCGGCATATGTTGCTAACTTGATTTTGAGAAGCTAAAGATATCATTTAGGAAAATACAATAGTGCTGTGTTGCCTGGCTAGATTGGACATCCACAAAGAATGTTTACTCTTTTGCCGATTGCGGAAAACGCATCAAGCATCAGTACATGCTGGGACATGAAACAGAAAAACAAAAACAAGACCTGTAAGATATGGGGATTTATTTCATGGTGTTACCGCGTTTACCCAGGGAAGTAACCAATTAGTTCGTGTCATTGCAAGTGTGCAATAACAGACGTATTTCGTAACTCCTCGTCAAATTTGCTGATAAATAATAATAACGAACAACTTACACTGTTGTCATGTCATGGATATAGTTTATTTCGCCCTTTCGTGATTTTAATTAATTTTCAAATATTCATTTTTTTTTTTCGCTTAATTTGTGCGTGTATTTACCTATGTCTTCACCATTATCACGTCATGCGATTTTGAGAGATTTCAAAAATTAATTAATGTCTGCCTTTCTGGGCCATAGCTGACTATCCTGAATCACCTTCTAGTGTCATATTTAAGGAATATTTCCTCCTTTCGCCGAAATATTGCTTGTTTTAAACTACTAAATCACTTATCGGTTACCTTTATCACCGGATAATACGTGACGATATGTATCTCAGAGATATGTGGTAAATATGGCCTTAAAAACAATTTTCAGTTTAAACAGTGAATGTCAGAAATGTTTCCCAACATCTTTCAACTGAAAAACGCTATAAATTCGAGGGTGGTATAATTTCACCTGTTCTGAAACACTCAGCTCGTTCTACAATCTTCATCAATTCATAAAAAAGCACTAATAAAGAGCCCTGCTTTGAAACCATATCGTTAGTCGTTTTATGATGGTTCATACAGTTTAATGAACACTGATTAGCCCCAAAACCAGTTTTCCCTATCGGTTGCCATCTCAACAACATTTGCAATAAACGGGGTTTTTTGACCTACCTATAAAAATTGATTGTATCAGACTTTCGGGCGCTTTTGAGAGATTTTTGCTGCGTTAATTGTGACTATAATATAGATAGGACCATGTGCGCGCTCTGATTGGTCAAAAACACATGTTTTATCAGAGTATAAAACATAAAAATGCGTGTTTTATTGTTTTGCGCGTGTAAATTCTATATCATAAAGCAAATGAAGAAGCCTAAGCCGTGTATTACATTGTGATAAAACACTCCGGACATTTGAGAACACTCGAGAAAAGTAGAAAACACTCGCATGCGGCTCGTGTTTTCCGCTACATTTCCCTCCTGTTCTCAAATGCCCGTCGTGTTTTATCACAGTGCAATTCACGGCTTAGGCTTCTTTATTTGTTAACTATAAAACAACTCTCTTAAGGTTACAGTATACCTTCGGGTCGGCAATTTTCTTCAAATTTGGATTTTTGGGTCAAAATAGTGGTCGAAGAATAATCTCTAATTTCTGAAAAAAAAATTTTGAAAAAGGCTAAATATTGGCGGAGAAATGGCGGTTTTACGTTTTCACCGGAAGCAAAAGTTTACCTCTTGATTGACAGCCCTATGGCGCGTATGCAATCTACCGAGACGATTTTTCGCGGGAATTACCTATATGGATGTCACGAATTGACTACTCAGTTGATCAGCATTGTTTTTCTGACTACCCAGCATTTTTGATATTAGGCGTGTCTCTATTAAGTTATAAGTAAACATAGACCACGTTTAAACCATGGACAGGTTCGAAAAAGCGAAAACAGCGAAGAACGAATGAAAATACATCAATGAGTGAAGAAGCGAAGGTTCGCCACGCGGATGAAGCTATAGTTATCGTATAAGGCGGGCAAATATTTGTGGTTAGAGAAAAGAAAGGTTCTGTAAAAATTTCGGAACTTGACAGCAATAACAGGGATGCTGACAGAGACTCTTCTGATGAGTCCGATATCGACGAATCGTCGGACTCATTGAGACCATTTGAAATATTATCCATGCACAGTTGCCCACACACAGTTGCTCTCCGCGCTGTCTTCTGTTTGTTTCCTTCGCTCAGCCACTCTAGCGTTCGTATCCTTTTTAGTCTTCCCCATTTTGCCAGACCAGCTTCAAGAAAAACCGAGCTACAGAAAAATTCTCTCTCTGCCTTCGGTTCCTTGAGCGCATTGCGAAACACAAGAGTTTTTAGAGATTCGCACGTAAATTTCACCGGGAGGTTAACGGTAGTAAAGTTTCCCTGCACTGATTGGCTTAGTTATCTGAGAACCCAGTTGAAGGCGATTGTGGGCGGAGTTTGTTTGCGAAGCAGAAAATTTTTCTTAGCTCTGTTTTCTCGAATAAATTTTTTCACTTGAAGCAGACACTTTAAAGAATTATAACTCAAAGGGAATTTGTTCAATTGCTCTTAAATTTGGACAGTGGCTAGCTTAACATATAAACTACAAAAGCCTGTCTGGGAATTGTTAATTTCGAAATACTTTTTCTTCGAGAGCGATTTTTGTACGATCACTCCACATTTTTTAAATCCTATTTCGAAAACGTTCTGTAACTTTTTACTGCAATTGAATATGCCGAAACGCAGACACGTTTTTTAAGCGCTTTGGGCCCTGAAACCGAGGAAAAAATTAAATTGGCGAAAAACGAAATTCACTTTGACTTGTAGCTTTCGAAAGGTGATTCGGGCGCTCGCATTTAGTGGTCGTGAAAAATTTGACAATTCATTTTCTTTCAAAATTCTTGGTATAGTTTGATAGCCAGCTCCATAAGCTTTAATCTCATATAGGGGTTTAGGTATCTACAGCTTAAACTGCACGCGCTACATCGCTTGCGCGCGAGACACTCCTGAAGGTATACTGTAACCTTAATCTATCTGTAAATGAGACAATAACTGCCTTCGTTTCTTGTCCTCTACACGGCTTATATTTCATTTGTGTCGTTATCTGTTTTCGTCACCCTATAAATACTATGTTTTTTGCGACCAAGTCCTTACTAAAGAGCGAACTAATTAAAATGTGTTGATTAAGGAAGTCATTTTCATACGCCTCTTCCAATAATTCCAATGTTTTTCGCTTTGTTGTGGACATTGCTTTTAATTTAAGAAATCATTATCGTTTTTTTTCTCTCTCTCTCTCTCTTTCTTATCTTTCGTTTACAATTCGCAACCGTAACTCTTCTAAACAGCACAAACGAAAAAAGGTTTATATAATGTTACCATAATTCTATGTCACAATTATTGGAAAACAATTCCGTCTTAATTCACAAAAAAAAAAAAATTAGTACATCATGCATAAAGGATGATAGTTGAAACAAATGATGATGCCTTGCATATTACTTGTAAAAACCTAAGCTAAAGGTTTACCATCTTTAAAAGGCTCGGGGTAACTAAACTGCCTGAGAAAAACACGCATACCTGGCAGCAGGGCCAAGATTTCTTGGACTGAATCGTAGTCCAGTTTCCTCCAATAAATCATCTTCAGGATAAATAGGACTGAAAATTTGTTTTAAAAAAAACTTATACCTTTGCAACAATACCGACGTAACCGTCTGTACAAACAAAAGACAAGCAAACAAAGGCAGAGTTTCATTAACAAAATAAAGCTTCTATAAAGAACACTCAAACCTGAATGAAAACGCTTTTTGCAGCCCGCGAAAATTACTTAATACACAAACAATAGGAACAAAGGAACCCTCGTGAAGGGACTGTCAATAAAATCCTTGAAGTTTGTATTTCATGGACGGTTTAAAATCAGGTGCAAAATTTATTACCATTGAGGACATTGCGGTGAATTTTCTTAGGATGGCAAGATTACTGTTGGCAATTTTACCCTGGTTGTTAGTTTGACTGGTTATTTTTAGTTAGAATTATTATATTGTAACAATTAGCGCTCTCGTTTGCAAGATAGGTGCCTGTTGCCTCTATTTCAAAGCAAGGCTTGGCTAATTGGGGACAAATTTTGTAAGGTGTAGTCAATCAGAGGTTTTGAAGCAGGCCTCGATTTGAAAAAGAGTCAAAATAAGCAATGATTTGTATTTGTGCATGTTGTCTTAATTAAAAGCTTATGGTCACCACCAACACCACTCAGTGCTAGCCGAGCCTTGTATTTCCTGTCCAAATGTCGCAATTTACCCATTTTGAGGACGTAACACAGAGAATTTGATCGGAAACTTTTGATTAAAATGCCTGTTCACAGTGTAACAAAAAGCCTCAAAAACGGAGCGATTTACAGAAAGATCCAAAAGTGACACAAAGTGAAAACGGCATAAAATTAAGCTTAGCGATTCAGAAGTTTCGCTCCTTAAATTTTTGATACACGGTTTGCCAATATGCAATCCGAGCAGGGCAAATCTTTGAAAACAACGGCATAAATATCAGGGTGAAAAGAAAGTTCTTGAAGTTCTCCACCAAAATGAATCATTTTCTATCCGTTAAGCTTTTTACAGTTTCTTTAATTTTGTGTTTTGTCTCAGGGAACTTGATCGATTCTGAGCTTTACGATTTAAAAAAAAAAAAACACATTTTACAATAACTCTCTAATTTCTCGCGCACTGATTGGCTCATTTTTATCATCAATAAGAGTACAGACGGATAAAATTTAATTTATGCAAGCTTTCAGCTGCCAAACTGTCAACTTTTTAACCAATGAGATTTTGTGGACTTTTTTAAGTAGCCAATCAAAACGCGAGAAAAGCTATTGACAATGTCCGCGTCATTTTGATTAAAATTCACTTATCTTTGTTTACGGCAAGTTTATGGCGTCCTTTCATCTCATTTATTCCCAGTATTTGACCATTTTGGGGTCTTGCTATTGTAAAAAACAAATTGACGTCTTTTTTTATGCGTCTGTCCTCTTACTGATGATAAATTTCGTCATAACATTGTCAAAGTTTACTGTAGGACCACTCGCCTGCGGCTCGTGGTTCCACAGCCACTTTGACAATGTTATAATAAAGTGTATTATCGTTTGTCTCACGATGTAGTCACTTGAGATGTAGATCACGACGTTTCGACTGCTTACTGCTAGTCTTCTTCAGGCGATAAGGTCGACTGATTGCACGGTATCATTTATATCACAAAGGTCGGCTGTGATTGGTGCATTTCGATCCTCCTATTGTTCCATTGTTCCGGCGAGTAGCTGTTCCCTCAGCGGTCCGCTGTTGTACCGTTCTCCTGTTGTTGTGTTTCTTGATCGTGGGTATCCATGCTTCAGGAATTTCGATTCCACTATCCCTGTTGATGTTATTAGGGTGAAGTCTTATGTGAATAGCTTCCTTGACCCTAAGCGCTTGTTTTAGAGAAAATGAGCATTTGTTTCGCTGTAGAGCTTAGCTCGAAGGAAATCTATCGATGTTGAGTACATATGTATGTGCACGCACTCGTGAGAGCGCGCTTATGACACGAAAATCGTGCGTAGTAAGGATGCGCGAAGTAATTCTGAGGAATCCTCCTAGCTAGCACGATAAAGATTCTTTTTCTTTTCTTCCAACTTCCTTTTCATTAAATGTGACAAACATTTCAGTCTGGTAACCGCTACGAATATCTGGAAACCATTTGAATCACTTTTTCTTGATTCTCACTAAATATGTATTGCCAATTGAAGGCTACACGAATCTCAAGGATGGCAATACATATAATAATTTAAAAAAAGATGGCATAAGTTGTCCATACCGATACTGTACCAGTCATATTTAGTCATGGCAGCTCTAACATAACATTTTGCTCTTTTTCTTTTACTGAAAGTGAGAAATAAAACTCAACAGTTTACTTTTCAGGGAAAATTTACCGAATGTAGCCACACCAACCTTGCCGATATCGAATAATGCAATTACACCAGCCTGTATGTAAATATCTAAAACACTCACCTGATTTCTCTGAAGATTTTCGGGAGATACGTTCTTAAACCACTAGGTTCTTACACGCAGGTTTTTACTGTATTTATAGATCACTCTCATGTCACTCTCAGAATGGTTTTTTTTTTCTGGAGAAACAATCGATTGTGTGGCGCGGAGTTTGTTCAGGTGGGCAGCCCAAGGGGTTTACATACATTTCATCCTCTCCGAACAATTTACAAGGAATTCCATTATCACAGATGAGAAAGCAAATAAAATATTGGACGTTATATTTTACTTCCTTTAACAGAAAATTGCTTCGTTTAGGTCAAACTGAAACGTCCACATAATCTAGGCAATTTACAGAAAGAAAAGAAGCAAATAAGAATGCTGACTACCGAAGAATTTCAATAAAACAATGTTTTTAGGCGATTTCTTAGAAATAAAAGTTTTTGAAAGATTTTCTTGTTTAAAACTTTCCTTGAATGTTCCCTACCAAGCATTGTTTCGAAAATTAAAGTAAAAAAGATAGATCACCGTGCTCGCAAAAGAGATATGATGGTCCAATCGTATCCCATTTATGAGTTATTTCATCGGTTCAAGTTACATTTTGAGGTAGCTGGAGGCAAAATTTCTTAAAGAAATACTTGAAAAAAAAATTTGATAGATCCAGGGAACAATGTGATACATAACTTATGGAACAATCGCACCATTTTAAACGACATCAACTTGAAACGTTCCTCGACTCGTTCATAATTTGCATTCTGGAGTAAAGGATTTGTGCACGATTTATTTCTATCTTTTTTTTTTTTCCTTCTGAAAAAAATGCTTTTGATTCTTAACATAAAGAGGATAATTAGTACACCAAAATTATGCGATAAAAAATATAGGACACTATGCTTGTTTTAGAGAAAATGAGCATTTGTTTCGCTGTAGAGCTTAGCTCGAAGGAAATCTATCGCTCGTGAGAGCGCGCTTATGACACGAAAATCGTGCGCAGTAAGCATGCACGAAGCAATTCTGAGGAATCACCTTAACTAGCACGATAAAGATTCTTTTTCTTTTCTTCCAACTTCCTTTTCATTAAATGTAACAAACATTTCAGTCTGCTAACCGCTACGAATATCTGGAAACCACTAGGTTCTTACACGCAGGTTTTTACTATATTTATAGATCACTCTCATGTCACTCTCAGAATGTTTTTTTTTTTTTTTTCCTGGAGAAACAATCGATTGTGTGGCGCGGAGTTTGCTCAGGTGGGCAGCCCAAGGGGTTTACACACATTTCATCCTCTCCGAACAATTTACAAGGAATTCCATTATCACAGATGAGAAAGCAAATAAAACATTGGACGTTATATTTTACTTCCTTTAACAGAAAATTGCTTCGTTTAGGTCAAACTGAAACGTCCACATAATCTAGGCGATTTACAGAAAGAAAAGAAGCAAATAAGAATGCTGACTACCGAAGAATTTCAATAAAACAACGTTTTTAGGCGATTTCTTAGATTACACCAGCCTGTATGTAAATGTCTAAAACACTCACCTGATTTCTCTGAAGATTTTCGCGAGATACGTTCTTAAACCACTAGGTTCTTACACGCAGGTTTTTACTGTATTTATAGATCACTCTCATGTCACTCTCAGAATGGTTTTTTTTTTTTCTGGAGAAACAATCGATTGTGTGGCGCGGAGTTTGTTCAGGTGGGCAGCCCAAGGGGTTTACATACATTTTATCCTCTCCGAACAATTTACAAGGAATGCCATTATCACAGATGAGAAAGCAAATAAAATATTGGACGTTATATTTTACTTCCTTTAACAGAAAATTGCTTCGTTTAGGTCAAACTGAAACGTTCACATAATCTAGGCAATTTACAGAAAGAAAAGAAGCAAATAAGAATGCTGACTACCGAAGAATTTCAATAAAACAATGTTTTTAGGCGATTTCTTAGAAATAAAAGTTTTTGAAAGATTTTCTTGTTTAAAACTTTCCTTGAATGTTCCCTACCAAGCATTGTTTCGAAAATTAAAGTAAAAAAGATAGATCACCGTGCTCGCAAAAGAGATATGATGGTCCAATCGTATCCCATTTATGAGTTATTTCATCGGTTCAAGTTACATTTTGAGGTAGCTGGAGGCAAAATTTCTTAAAGAAATACTTGAAAAAAAAATTTGATAGATCCAGGGAACAATGTGATACATAACTTATGGAACAATCGCACCATTTTAAACGACATCAACTTGAAACGTTCCTCGACTCGTTCATAATTTGCATTCTGGAGTGAAGGATTTGTGCACGATTTATTTCTATCTTTTTTTTTTTCCTTCTGAAAAAAAATGCTTTTGATTCTTAACATAAAGAAGATAATTAGTGCACCAAAATTATGTGATGAAAAATATAGGACACTATGCTTGTTTTAGAGAAAATGAGCATTTGTTTCGCTGTAGAGCTTAGCTCGAAGGAAATCTATCGCTCGTGAGAGCGCGCTTATGACACGAAAACCGTGCGCAGTAAGGATGCGCGAAGCAATTCTGAGGAATCACCTCAACTAGCACGATAAAGATTCTTTTTCTTTTTCTTCCAACTTCCTTTTCATTAAATGTAACAAACATTTCAGTCTGCTAACCGCTACGAATATCTGGAAACCACTAGGTTCTTACACGCAGGTTTTTACTATATTTATAGATCACTCTCATGTCACTCTCAGAATGGTTTTTTTTTTTTCTGGAGAAACAATCGATTGTGTGGCGCGGAGTTTGCTCAGGTGGGCAGCCCAAGGGGTTTACACACATTTCATCCTCTCCGAACAATTTACAAGGAATTCCATTATCACAGATGAGAAAGCAAATAAAACATTGGACGTGATATTTTACTTCCTTTAACAGAAAATTGCCTCGTTTAGGTCAAACTGAAACGTCCACATAATCTAGGCGATTTACAGAAAGAAAAGAAGCAAATAAGAATGCTGACTACCGAAGAATTTCAATAAAACAATGTTTTTAGGCGATTTCTTAGATTACACCAGCCTGTATGTAAATATCTAAGACACTCACCTGATTTCTCTGAAAATTTTCGCGAGATACCTTCTCAAAATTAAACCACTAGGTTCTTACACGCAGGTTTTTACTCTATTTATAGATCACTCTCATGTCACTCTCAGAATGTTTTTTTTTTTTTTTTTCTGGAGAAACAATCGATTGTGTGGCGCGGAGTTTGCTCAGGTGGGCAGCCCAAGGGGTTTACACACATTTTATCCTCTCCGAACAATTTACAAGGAATGCCATTATCACAGATGAGAAAGCAAATAAAACATTGGACGTGATATTTTACTCGTTCACGACATGCATGAAAAGTCAGATCACTCTCATAAAGGTCTCGAGAAACAAACGATTCCGTAACGCTGAGTTTGCTCAGGTGGACAGCCCAAGGGGTTTACATAAAATTCATCTTCCACGAAATCTGGACGAAAATATCCAGGCAAAGCGTGCTAGTCGGCACTATCTGCTGAATACACGCTACCATGGCTAAAAATTGCTTAAAAGGGATTACCTTAGCAGTAAATTAGCTAACTTAACTTTCCTCCCTTGATTATAGTAATGACGTGGTCCTTAATAAAACGAAGACGGTTGTACTATAGCGCGCGAGAGGTAAAAGATTTAGTTTGTTTACGAGCCAAGAGGCCCATCAGGCCGGCACTTATTTCTGGTTTCTGAGTATTTTTACTCCCCCCGGATGGAATGCCAGTCCATCGCAGGGTCAACCCCAGCATAAAATTCGCTGGTACTCATTTATACAAAGCGCATTTGATCATTGAAAATTGCGCTATATAAGTTTTGATATTATTATTACTATTATTACTATTACTATTATTATTGCTGCTCGATATGACGAAGGGAGGGAAGACTGCAAAAATATGTTCGCTATCACGAAGTTTTGTTATATCGGGGTTCTTTACCATATACAGTGGAACCTCGATATAACGAACGATATTCTTCGTCCCAGTATTGAGTAACGAAACCCGGAAAAATCAACCATAAACTCAAGAGCAATGTATTTTACATTTACTATCAAACAAATTTATTACGATTAGTTATCATGTATACAAAATCATCTGTGCATAGTTTATCTCCATTAAAAACTATTAGCTGGCCTTTCTTTCATGTTTCTGGCCTTCTTAGCTTACCCATTGTACTTTCTTTTTTTGGCGAAACAAATTAAGGTAATTACCCTGAAATAAAAGTGACAATAGATTTTTGTTCAAACTTTGTCCACTGAATATTTGTCATATGATAACTTCAATTTTGAAATAAAAAAGGGGGGTGCCCATGCTCATTAAGGAGCAGTGAGGCATTGAAAATGCCCCATGTTGGCATTATTTAATGCTTATTATAAAAACGCATTCCCAGTAATTGTAAAATCTTTGTGAGCCCAGACTCATAAGAAAACGCATTAAACTGCAGTCAATACATTGTGTCGGACACAACTAAACATTTTAAGTTTGATTCAGACAAAAAGCTAAATCCTGGATTAAAATTTGAACTAAATTTCTTGACGTGGTTACCGACTGCAAAATAGAAAAGACCACAGTGTATCTGCTATTTTTCTTATTTATTAAATTTTCAGCAATAGAATTTAGATCAGTCTTTTCTCACGCGAAGCTTACGATTAGTTGATTACAATGACTGGAAAAAAAATTGGGGTGCCCGTGCTCGTTGGTGAGCTAGAGCCAGTTTTCAACTGAAAGAGCTCAATATCAAGGCAAATCCGTCATGTTTTCAATATGCGCGTGCACGAGCGCGCGCTAATGACGCCATAAATTATGCGCAGTAAGGATGCGCAATGCAAATGTAAGGAATAACCTTAAAAAAACCTTAGAACAATTATCTATTGTACATATGTGGTCGATCGTCAAAATTTTACAACCACATCAGAGGCCTTAGTCTTAGAATACAAAATGCTCTTCTTTATGTCCAGAAAATCAAAATATAAAACGGTGTGTGTAAAACGTCTTTACATCGCAGTTAGATAAAACTGAATTAGTGTCCCTTTTAAACGTGCAGATAAAAAGAAATTAATAACCCATGCCAGTAAGTTTTCGTTCACAGAACGTTTCCCCTCATGGTAAAAGCCGTATGAGTTAAATCCTCACAATCCATCTTTACCAAAATGTTTCTCATACAAAATTTACACAAAGAAATTGTCACCTTTGATTCCAAACAGTTTGTGCAACATGTCTGATTCTTTCTGAACTTGTTCAAACGATACGACGGGACAGAGCATGTGTAGAAACCCTCCGCTTTCAAAAGCGTGTATCCTTTGTCTCCACTTGGACCTGCACGCTCTCTCCTGTGGATTGCCCACTGTGTGTACTCGCCATTGTCACTCGATCATTTGAATCCGCACTCTGACAGTGGTCAGAAGTTATCTTCTCGCATTCACTGTTCGTTCCTCCGGCCATGTCCCCCGTAAAGTTGTTGTCGCTTGCCGTGTGTTCGTTTTTGATACATTCCGCATTTTCATACGAGTGCGCGGCTGCAGTGGGAGAGTGCTGCCTCTGTGCGTGTTCTCTGCTTATTTTCCTCCAAGCTGTCACTACGGTGTAAATTGTGAGAGTAAGCAGAATAATGATGGCGATTACGACGCAAACTATAGCTATTAGACTTTTCGTGTCCATATTAAAACCTGCAAGGAAAAAAAGAGTTGCGGTAAGAAAAACAGTCTGTGATGTGTTTACCAGTTTGATCCGGGCTGGAGCACTTTCTACACTTGGTTTTCGTCCCTGGAGAGCATTTACCTGCAGCCATCCCGTCCAGAGCTCAACCAGAGGTTTGCTTTCGCCTTTTAAAAGCTCTATTTCTTAATTTGACTTGAAATTCGCACATCGGGTGTAATTGCACAAGACATATCTCTTCCGGGTTTCCCGCAGTAATTTATTGGCTTTTACAAACTTTACGTTATACGCCAGAAGGAAGTAACCAATCTCGTTCCCGTCGAGTCTTCGTTCCTTACTGCGGTAGCTTGACGAAACGAGCGACTCTCGAGAGTTCCGTTACAGGCTAGATTTTGATCGGGTTTAAAAACAATGGAAATGAGCGGAAGTAAAACATTAGCGTCCCAATCTCGTTCCCGTTTGAGCCACGTGTTTGTCAGGTAGGCGGGTAGGCGTGCGCAATTCAACTGGAAGTTTAACATTTTCGGACTTGAAATCTGATCTTCCCAGGGTCGCTCCTTTCCCGACCGCTGGTCAAGGGGAACGAACACTCTGGCATGGGTATGAGGTTGGAAATCAACTAGAACAATTGGTCAATCGTGTTCCCAGAGTGCTCTCTGAGGACGAGGTTTTAGTACTGTAGTTATGGATCTTAGACTACAAGACTGATCACGCGTCAAGACGGCGAACTATCCGCTTTTGTGTACCTTTAACGACGACAGCCTAATAAATTTTCCGCTTCCCAAAGTTCGATCTATAACTGAAGATACGCCATCACAAAGAAACACGTCAGTGCATGTCTGACGTACTTTTTGGGCACAAGAAGACATCAAGTGTTAGCGAGAAGTGGAACATCTCAGCTGTACCTTGGTTCGTCCTCACTCAAGTTGTAAATAAGTACAGAATAGAATTTGCCTTCTTCTCCGTCAAACTTGCGAATCAATTTAGTTTTGCTCATAACACTGTTTTAAGAAAAACAGTCGATGAATCGATGACGAATCCAGAGAGAAGCATATCAGTCTGCAAGCCAGGCTACCGGTTCTGTGTCATCACGGTTCTCGAATTTCAAGCCACATGATCTGCATGTGACAACAGAGCACAGTTTACAATCTGCGATAATCACGTTTTTCCTAAACCTATTCAGAACTGAAAACTCTTGTCCAAAGTGCAAAAGGAATATAAAAAAACATAGTTCGCGTTGTATGTTACCTTAGTAAATCTGAGCGAAAGAAGATTCATGGTCAATTTATCATTTAAAACCGGCTCAACGGGAGACAATAATGTCATGAAGAGATCTGGAATTTCCTGTAAGCTAATCAACATTTTACCTTTTGTAAAAATGTTCCACCGCCCTTACTTTCTGAATGCTGGCTTCATTTACTACGACAGGTGATTGTAGTAACTGGGCAAAACCAAAACATAAGAATTATAGAGGTTGTGGAAATGTTTACATAGTGCTACATGTATGCCTCTTTACAAACAATAATAAATGTTAAAGGCTCGTTAACCTTTCCAGAAGTTTTCCACCACAGAACCTTTTTTCCTAGCTCTACGTTTTTCAGACTTTTCTGGCTTCACACTGCATAAGCCTTCTCTACAACTCAAAACGCCTTACTAGTAACTGTGCACTGAAGAATCAATTATGCCTCCCGTTGTGGTCGGATCAATTCAAGTTTGCACTTTGGTTTATCAATGCAAGCATTAAGTTCTCTTCAGATCAAGAGATGTAAAGCACGTGGAATTGTGCATCTTTTTAAGATTTCAATATTAAAGATCGTCAATACGAAGACTCGTGCGTTCAAATACTGCATCAGCCATATGCTACAGACACATGCATCTCTCAAATTTAAATCCCCGTAGATTTTCGAATGACAACGTAACAATATCTATTCCCAAAACATCATACACTTCAAAAACCACTCACCTTTATGCCTTCAGCATCAACTTTTCGTTGTCATAAAACGCAACAATGTAGTTCGAGCCTTTTAAATACAGTTAAGTCTTACAATATCCTGCATAAACTCGCTAGCAGGCTGATATACGTTGCACAATGACTACAGCGTCTCCGGAGCAACTGTGCTGACAGATCCGGTTAATAACAAACAGCGGAAATTCCGGTGTTTCCTAAATCAATGATTGCGTGACACGCCAGATCGGATTGTCACACCACACGTGCCTACTAAGATAAGACACATTGCAGGTAAGCCGTAGGCCTTTCCAGGAATATAACGTAGAATTCTCAAAAAATTCTCTAAATATCACAAAACTTTTTCTGAATATCTCGAAAAGCCCTTAAAATATATCTTATTTTTGTTTCAAAAATAGACCGATTTTGAATCACTTGGGCCAAAATTTTCAAAATTCTCTTGCAGTAGTACAAGGAGTAGAGGAGGACGATTCAGGCGATGTTCCCAGCAACCGCCATTTTGGAAAATTGCTGCTTTAGCGCTTTCAGTGATACGGAATGCATTTTTCAAGTGGGAAATCGCTGAACTGGATTGTTTCTTGCATAGAACTGAGCATTGTTTCAAGAACATAGCAAGGAAAGGCTTACGTAAGTATTTTTGGTAAGGACCAAAAATGCGACCCGCCGAACGGCGATAACAACGGAATTTTATCGAGAAGAGTGGCAAAAGATAGACATTATAATGATTCAAACTGAAATAGCTTGCGAGCAGGTTCTCTACGAGGAAAAAAATCAAAGAAGTGTTTTGAAAAGAACCTAGAAGTCATCAAATAGCTAGAGGGTGACAGACAATGTTTTCCCGCCCGTTATGATTTGTCGTCGTCCCATTTCCCCCACCCCACCCCCATCCCCCATAAAACGTATAAAGGAGTTCAGGCTTTGGGATCAGAGTTATCAGTCAAGCGACGTCTAGACGTTTTCAATGAAGTTTTAATAAATTTCTCAGTCAGTGTTCCTAGTTAAAACTCTATCAATTTAATTCTTCTATTCATTTACTCCACTTCATTCTTTCGTTAGATCGATCGCTCACTCATTCATTTCTTCGCCTATTTATATATTTTTATGTCTTTTATATGTTATTCTGTTATTATTAGCCTCTTCCAGGGGCTCGCGGGTTAGTTTCGAAACGTGGCCATTCACCGCACTGCTTCCCACCTAATTTACTTAACGCGTGGAAAAAGCCATGAATTGACGTGTTTGGCACAAAATTCAGCTTTAATTAGTCTTGCAGCTAGCTAAGAGCGTTTTTCAATTGAGTGTCGTAAAACCAAAACCAAACCAATTACTTACCAATTAAACTACTTAGCCAATTTTAAACCGGCGTAAAACCAAAACCAAATTAATTGCCTAATTACTTTCGACAATCAATTAAAAACCGCTCTAAAAAAGCGCATGCGTTAATGGGAGGTACACTCTTACCCAGACTCTTTGCTGGTTGTAATCAGTCTCTGAAAACCCGTAAGCTTGAACTTGGTACCCAAAGCGCTAGATCTGATAGAGACGGGTTTTACGACAAAGCAGTTTGACCTGGTGGCTTCCTCTTTGTAATGCATAACCCGGCGTTAAAAAATTGATACTACAAGAGTCGCAATAGTTTTTCGTCTTGAAAGAGAGGATCACGTTTTCAATTTCGGTTACAGCTTCTCTTTCAATTATCATTTCACTTATTTCAAGTTATTTTGTGTCAGGCAAAGGCTCACCGTCAACGCGTTAGAATTTTCCAGTTTCCCAAGGAGAAATTAAATTTCTCAATGACCGTCAATTTATATAGCACCTATACTGATATTACTTGTTTTCTCCCCCATTGCAATTTGTCATAAAGCGGTGCATATAACTCTGTTGTGTTTGTCGTCACTCAAAAGTCCTTGACACGTTTCACAATTATTTTTTGTGTCCGTCCTACATTTCTCTTCTTCACTTTGTATTTTATCATTTCTCCTAAACGCCTCCTCTTCCAACAAGTCTTGATGGGTTGATATAACATTTATGTCAACCTCGGATTGACACAGTCTTTCTCTTGTCCTTAAAGACTCGTCAAAGCTTTTTCTTCGAACTGCATTTTCACCTAACCGCCTCCATTCAACGTATCTCTCATTTGTTAGTCTTTTATCTGTGTAGTTCAACTTTTCCCTCTCGACTTCTTGGCCAGCTTTCATTCCCTTAACACCTTGTTCCCTGCTACCAATTTCGCAACCCGCAACTTTGTAATCAGCAGCCTCACCCCCAAAATGTCTGTGCTTGCCGTTTTCGTCTCTGACGTCACTCTGCGGAATAGACATTAATAGCCTTTGCTGTGATGGAGACGTCTTTCCACTTCGCTGCCGCAACCTCTGTCTTTTCGTCTGTTTGGTGTCAGTTGCTTTTTGAGCTGACTTTTCTCTTTGTTTTTCGTCGTCATAGGATGCTTTCGGCGTCTTTGCTGATCCATTGTTTAAAGTCTTCCTGGCAAAAGCGCGAAAATTTAGAACAATGAAGTTTAAATAAGTTTTGGTGGTGACGTTGTCCTATGGGAGGGAATGTATCTCCTTTTCGGCAAATTCTTTTTGATATGGTATAGGCGCTATATGTTCGAGAAAAGACCTAAGTGGTGTACCATTTGACTTTTTATGGAGTGGGGGGTGGGGGGAAGTGGGGGAGATTTAGTACAGGTACCATTTTTTTTCCTTTTCTCTCTCATGCACAAGGATTTTTTTCTCGGGACGTGTCTATGCAAGATATTTTTTTCTCCGTATAACATGCTTTTTTTCTTTTTTCTGAGCGTGCGTGATTTTTTTCAGTCGTGTGCATATATGTTTTTTGGTATAAATCTGTTTGCAGGACATTTTTTTTCAAAATCCGCCCACCCAGCCGCCCTCAAAAGTCAAATGGTTCGCCCCTAAAGTTGGCTTAAATCGCCCGAAGTCGCCATTTTCTTCCCTGCCAACTGTACTTAAATCGCCTTGAATCACCCCATCCAAAATCGCCTTACATCCACTTGCCCAACTGACAAGCAACGAAAAGATAGCGCGAGCAGTCAAATCACTCGTGGAAAGTTGTCTTTTGATTTGCCATAATCATGAAACGAATACGACAAGTCACCTAGAAACCATTGAGGGAAAATTGACAGAGTGTTGCATCTGCCTCCTGCTCAGGCGCTTCGATTATTCCACACTTTATAATAAAAGGCGGGCGCAAAGCGCTAGCGCCCATTTTCCTCAAAGAAAGAGAGAGGCGTCTGGGAACGAGGCAGGTGTCGCATTATTCAGAAAGTGGTGTTGAATGTTGCGTTAAGCGGTCTAACTAAAAGTTGAAAATTATACTATTTGTACTGTTACCCACCCTGAACAAGCTTCGTCTTTTCCTTGTAACTTTTCGTATCCTTGCGGTACACTGGTTTCTCTAAGGTCTCCCCAACTGCGGCTGTTCTGCATGCGTCTGAGTAGCTGGTCTTGTGTCATGCGCAGGGATTCCTTCGTGGAAAGCAATTCCTTTTTCAAATGCTTTATAAGTTTCTCCATCTACGAGAGAGAAAAAATATTAATTTCAATGAAATTAGAAACACACACTCATAATCAGATAAAGAAATCCTCAAGTTTCAAGCCAAAAGTTTAGACATTCGCTGAAAAAGTTGTTTTGTACGTCGCGTAGAGCTGTTTTCAATTAACGAAAACCAAAGTAATTGTCTGATTACTTTCGACACCAAGAGATTGATCATATTCTCTTGTCGACACTCAGTTGAAAAGCGCACAGCCTTTACGTCATCATCATCATCATTAGCCCTGGCTCTCCTCTGGGAAAATAGGGCCATTCGGCCTCTATGTACAGAAAATTTAATGATTGTTCTCTCATAAAAGGCTTAGACATTTTCCCTTCAAACTCTTATAATTTTAGCTGACAAACTTCGAAGCCACGAGAAGACCACATTTCATTTTCCTGACCTTTCGCTTCAGAGTTTCACAGCGACGTATCCTAAGGAACCTACGCCTCAATATGCGTTTGTACTCACCAAATCTTTATGTTAATTCGCTTCAAAATTCTCTGAACTTAGAACTTCCTTCGCGAACTTCGCGAACTAACATACTGAACTAACAGAAAACTGAAAGTGAAGACATGATGATCATCGCAGTTAATTTTCCAATTTAAGCAATTGGAAAGAAGAAGCCTGAAAAAAAATCAGGGCTTCAACGGAAACGAAAACTGTAAATCCAAAATATTTGTTCAAAGCAATGTCGCGTGCACGCGAAACTTATTCCATTTGTCTCATTCTGTTCGAGTGATGTTCATTTGAACTTGCTCAATTATTTGAATTCACGTGCTAACACGCTCTTAACATTTCCGTCAGCACGCACACAAAAGACACGTTAGTGTTGAATTTTTGCCAAAAGCCTCCGTGCAGTTTAACTGAGCTAGCTGAGGGCAAACTCTCGTTTTCGATAGAGTTTTCGTTACCGAAGCTTCTGATTACAACTGAACGATATGACTGTACCTCCTGCTTTTTGATGAGATGGCCATTTCCCTCCAGGCACACGGATGCAGGCGCGCTAGAATCAGAAAACGTAAGTTGGTTTGCTACTGCGTCCTCGGCACTGAAACAAACAAATAGGACTGTAACCATGTATAACAGTTCAACAAGGAAATGGACGATGGTTCTATCTTTGTTTGTTACTAATTTACTAAATAATCAAGTCAAGTATACCAGATATCACATGTAGGCAAAGCAATTTGCTCTTTCTTTGCAAGAAGTTAAATGTATTTTTCATTTTACCTTTATCTATAACTATCTGTTTTCGATGTCTAGCTTTTTTGATGACTTTTTCCTTTCCGTAAGAAACACTTATGTAGGTGTTTTAAATTATCTCCTGACAAGCAGGTAAGGAGTACGGGCTTTTCTCATGAGTATAGGAGTTTCGCGCCTCCCCATCGACAAATTTCCACTAGTATGCTATGTAACTTTTTAAGTATTACAGAAAGGATGACGTCATTTTCTAATTACCTACTGCCGGGGACCTCTTCTCCCTCGTTGCCAGCATTGTCGTTCACTCCAACGTACGCATGCGCAGACTTCTGGCCCTTCTCTTTACTCAGACTGGACAGACTCAAGCTTGGGTTAACATGCCTGCGGACATTTCTGTGTGGCCGGAAAAGAATGATGTACACCTTGGGTCCGTAAAGGCAGCCCAGCAGAACAAACGCTATCAAAGAAACGCTTACGCACAAAATCAGAGGTTTTTGATTGTAATCTTCTTCCATGTAATACACGGCCAAGAATGCTAGCCACACTATGCACGATGCGTACATGGCGAAGGCGATGTACTTCGCCTCGTTGAAATTGCTAGGGATTTTCCGTGTTTTGAACGCGTAAACAGTGCACATGGAAATCAGAAGGAAGTTGTACACTTGGGAGAGTCCGAAGTCCAAATTTGAAGTGGAACAGTCGAGATACACCGTGGAGATTTCCGGGTAATAAAGTTTCGCTCGAGGCGTGCGTAAGAGAACAAGCATTAACAGGAGTAGAATTTGTACCGAGACCACACCTACCACAAGGATAAGCTGCGAAAATGGTAAGATTAAAATAGGCCTCCGAGCGAGGTTCTTCCGATTGAAAATTCTTGAGATTCTGTTCGTCTTAATGAAAAGAGACGCGTAGCATATCGTGAAGGCGACACCGTATCCAAAGAATCTCGCAATGCATGTCACATCTCGAGGCTTCAGCACAGTGACAAATGTCGTGCTAAACGCCATAAGTATGCCAATTAACAAAAGGTGAGAGAGTTCGCGACCGCAAGCCTTCACCAACGGCGTCTTGTCAAACTTGATCAACACAGAGATCACAAACACTGTGGCAATGACTCCTAGCCCAGCAAGAGAAGCAGCTGGTACAGAAAACATCCAGTTCTTTCCGAAGTACGTTAAGTCAACTTTCGTGCATGCGCGTCCGTCAGGCGTTGGTATGTATCCCAGAGGGCACTGCTCGCAGATACTGTTATTTACGATGTAGTGATTCCCGTTGCAAAGATTACAAGTCCAACAGCAAAATTCTTTTCCGACCACAGGCACTTTAACTTCTTTGCTCTTACAAACAGGTTGGCAAGATGACGACACTCCTTTGAACACTGACAATGCTCTCGGTTGAAGTTTTAATCGTTTGTCCCATTCGCCAATGTGAACCGTTTTGTAATTGTTCCCCTGTTTTGTGAACATTAATACGTCAAAACGTCCTTCAACGTCGCCATCGGCGTTGAAACGAACGTGATTTCCGCTTGCTCCAATGAAAGAAACATTCCTAATGTGTTCCAAAAGCTCTTTCCCCGAGATATTACGCATGCGTTCACAAACATTGCTCGCCGGGCACTGTTTTTTGAAGATAGCATCTAGCGCATGCGCGAACACGTACACCGCATCCATGGCGCTGGCGACACGATTATCAACCGGGCTGTTTGTAAACGTGAGGTTTAACCCACTGCATTTACCGTTTATTTCTCCACTAAGAGAGCAATTAAAATGCTGCTCCCAGAACTCACGAAACCAAGGATTACGAGCGTTTGTTTTGGGCTTCAGTTGATAAAAATGCTCGTTAAAAGCAGTCAACTCCGCGGCCTTTGGCAAGACTGTTATGGTGTTAAGTGCAACGTCTTCTAATCCTTTCAACCACAACATGTTTCCCCAGGCGTCCGTCCCAAGCCACTGAAATGTTCCCGCCGCTCCTCTGTCCTTCGCAGCTTGCAGTAGATTTCGGATTTGCCGTTCTTGGCTGCTAAAAACCACGACGCTTTTGGCGTCGGGTTCCTGAAGGAGTTTGTCGATGATTGTTGGAAACGTTCCAGCGGGGGTTGATTGTTCAATTTTCTCGGCTGCTGCAATGCATATACCTGTAAGATATAAAATGGAAGTTTTTTAAACTTAATTGTGCTGTAAATTAAAAATCCATCTCTATTTCTTTTCGTCTTTTGTTTGAGTGGTTTTTGATCGACTTTTGAAAGGTGATTAATTCGTTTGTACTTTCCAATAGTTTTGTTAGTTTTTTTCTTTATTAAGGCCTTCACAGACAAATGAATGTTTCTTACAGCCATGTAAGTGTGTGTGTCAAAAAAAGTATCGTAATGTAACTGGTGTAAGTATAGCAATGTAAATAGTGTAAATATTGTAAAATGATAAAATAAAACAAGTAGTGTAAATATTGTATTGTAAGATTGGTGTAAGTACCGTGATGTAACGTAATGTAACGTAATGTAAGTCTTCCGTGTAAGTATCTTAATGCAGGTAGTGTAAGTGTCGCGTGGTAAGTAGTGTTCTTTGTGCGGAATTTTTTTTTTTTTAAAGTATTGGAAAAAGGCAATGTATTTGAGGCAATCAGAGTCATCGTAACTCTTTTTCAACCAATAAGAAACCAAACCGAATCTAAACAAGGCGCGCGTTTTCCTGCCGTTGCCACCGGTCGGGCGTTTTCCCGCC
Source organism: Orbicella faveolata (assembly GCF_042242905.1). Classification (NCBI taxonomy): domain Eukaryota; kingdom Metazoa; phylum Cnidaria; class Anthozoa; order Scleractinia; family Merulinidae; genus Orbicella; species Orbicella faveolata. The sequence goes on along the minus strand of NW_028301577.1, from coordinate 10,896,609 downwards.
ATTGTCACAGGTCGCACGTTTTTTTCTTCGAGTTAATTCTCATTAACAAAAACCAAGAGAACATGAAGAGTAAAAAAGTTAATCAATCATACAGGACTTATTCCGAGGTAATCCCTCTCAATTAAGGTTTCTTTTAGACATGGTAATCAGATCTTCGGCCGATAATGTTACGTACCACGCGCGTTGCGTGGATGTTTTCGAGAAAAATGCGCGCAAAGCTGCTTGGGATGCCACGTGAGCAAGATTCACGTCTCAGGATTGGCTGACTCTCTTGAGATTTCCCAAACCAGGAGTGGTCTAAAAATAACTTGAGGTGGGTTACCCAAGAAAGGTTTATAGATAGATTAACTCTCTTACCCCTAATCATCATTTTTATGACAATTACAGAAATTCTCGCGCGCTCATTTGGCTAATTTTCATTGTCAATAAACGGACAGACACATGAATTTATCATTTATGCGATGCACCAACGAGCGAGGGCGGACAATTTTACAATCTATCGCCTCGTGGATCCACAGCTACTTTGACAATGTTATGACGAAATTCATGATCAGTAAGAGGGCAGACTCATGAAAAACTGACGTCAATTTGTTAATTCTAGTATAACCAAGCCCGACTATACCTGATTTCTTTGCTTCCTCCTTCACCGCTTGAAAGCCAAGCGTCCCGTAAGAATCATCACTGTGCACAACCGAGATGTATGTCCAGTTCATTAACTTGGCGATATCAACGAGCGCTCTGGCTTGATACAGATCGTGCGGAACAGTGCGTGAGAAGAACTCGAACCTGGTCTTGTCACTCAGCTCGTAACTCGTGGAGTCAAAGCTAACTTGTAGAATCTGAAACAAGCGGAACAGATGTGCAACTTGGACCGAGATGGAGCTGAAGGATGGCCCAATGACGCCCGCCATGACGGGATTTCCCGAGGGATGCTGCTCTTTAGAAGACACTCTGTCTTTCACAAAGTGCAAGGCCCGATCGAGCGCTATTGTCTCGCTGGAACAAGTATCGTAGACCTCGAGTCCAAGAGAAATATTGCGCAAAATCGAATCGTTTTTGTTTATTTTGTCGACGGCAAAGAGAATGGCCTCTAGTCGCTGGATACCAACTCTCTCGTTTAGATCTCCGCATTGAGCAAGATCCTCAGAATCATGGTCGTGAATCGGCACCAGACCTCCAATTACAATGCTTCCTTTCATCAGCAAGGAGCCATCTTGACAAGTCACGCAGTTTAAGTAAGTTACCATGGCTAAGAAAATTAAGCCAATCATTGTTCTTCTTCTTTGGGCAACCTAATGATAAAAGGAACAAGTTATTTTCAGGATTTCATCAATTCTGTTATTTTTTATTGCTATGATTTTCAAGCATCCGTAATTAATTTTGACGATCTAAAATCTAAGTTATCTGTTTAAAGTTGCGCCATCTCTGAGCTAACAGTTAAAATTTTCAGCTGTTAGTTGTTAACATGCAGACCTCCAGCTGTTACGTCTCTTCGTAACAACCACTGGCAGGCAGAAGGGATATTCGGGTTATCTCTGCTTGCGATCGTAACTTTTTAAAGCGTTGCGAAATGCTTTGAATCAAAGAAAACGTCAACATAACAAGTTATAGAGGTAGAGAAAAACCAAAGAGTTCATAATGAACCAAAACGAAACAAGGATGGTCCATAGAGAAGATCGAACTCTGTAAATTCAGAAGAATTTAGTGACAATTCACAGGCCATTCTGGGACCCATTTAAGCCCGTGGGGCACGTCAGCCGTTGAAAGTTAAAACCCCTCAATTTGGCTTTGATTTAGACAGCCAAATTAGATCCTAGCTACAATATTTTTACTCACCCTAGAGACCTAAATTGCGGAGCAAAAGCAGATATTTTGAATTACAGTAGTAAGTAAGTAAAGTCTGCATACGAGCCAAGTGGCCCACCAGGCCGGAGCTTATCCCGGTTTCTGTAGCATGAAGCGACTAGGAGTATTTCTACTCCCCCCTGGATGGGATGCTAGTCCATCGCAGGGTTACCCCCAGCATTAAGTTCGCCGGTACCCATTTATACACCTGGGTGGAGAGAGGCACTGTGAGAGTAAAGTGTCTTGCCCAAGAACACAACACAATGTCCCCGGCCAGGGCTCGAACCCGGACCGCTCGATCCGGAGACGAGCGCACTAACCATGAGGCCACCGCACCTCCCACAGTACACTTGATAAATGAGTCACATCGAAGAGAGATCTACCATCCACCTACGGAAAATGAAAATCGGAAGTCTCCGGTCGACTCCGGTTTCATTTTCCAAAACAAATTAAAATTGACTGTGAATTTCCAGAATTCATTGTTCAAACGTGAAAACTTATAGTAAACCGGCAAGCTTCTTTTTCATTTTCCAATCAGAATTTCTTAAGGAATTGTGGCTGCTGATAATGTTTATCAACCGCAATCACATGTTTTTATTTTCCGTTTTTGTTATGTACTCTTCCTCCCTAACTCATGCGTTTCAGTAAGCAATTGGCTTTTGAGCCACCTCTTTAGCACATAGTGAGTAAAGAACGAATCTTGCTCATAATAAGAGAAATACTCGGATTCGGTCTCAGAGAAAACTAAGTCAATTTCTCTTAAAAAGCAGAGAAAATTGAGTGAAAAAGTAGAAAATTTGACCCTCGATCTCATAGTTAAAAGCTGTGGACTGTGGGCTGAATTAGTCTCGTCGGTAAGTTATACCTAATCATACCTTTTTGGTACGCTTCGGCGGCATATCAGGCGAGTATGGTCCAACCATGGTTTGTATTTTGGCGGGACGTAGTCGAGTCAAAATTTCTATGCTCATTAATCAACCCTTTGCCTTGCGACGATTTCATTGCCGTTGTGGTCGTGTTTTGCGTAAGGTCCATATAATCTCTCTTGGACATGAAAATTTGTAACAAAATGTGCAAATCTTTAAGATTCAGCTACAAACTTCACTTTGATCGAAGTGTCTTATCCAGAAAAGCTTTTTTTTTTTCCTTTATCTTCGTAATAATCAGCGTCTATCGTTTCACTATATCAGGCTCCGTCCACACCACGTCGAAGAAATATGAAAATGTAAGTTTAACTCTAAAAACGCATCAAACGATTTCCGTCCACACTACGCCGAAGGAATTTGAAAGCGTAACAATCTATGGCCATTTTCGATTTGTGTTACAGGAAAACTCCGTCAGGGAAATCACATGATGGTCGTGACGTCATCGTTTTCTGAAAGATCCGTTCTCAAAAATATTCTCTGTCCACACGAAAGCTAAAAGTCGGCGTTTTTTAATTCCTCCGGTTAGAAGAGCGTTTTCGAAAAGCTCCGCTTTGGTGACGGATTAGTGTGGACGGTAGGCCTAACCGTGTACAAATAAAGCTGCATTTTCAAATTCCTCCGGCGTTGTGTGGCGTAGCGAAAGCTCCGTTTTTTACTTTATCATCATTTTGTGCATCAGATATTAAAATACCCTTGGGATTCTATCTCTATATGGAAATCACAAAATATAATTTCATTATATTTTAAAAGGCGGCTTGTAAAACTGGAAATTACATTTCTATCTAAATAGGTAGCTTTATTGGTGTAAATTTATTAAAATAGACATTGAGAAAACTCGGTTATTATAAAGCGGAGTTAATTAAAATGTTGGCGATCGAGAGCCAATGATTGTCAAGATCAGATAATTGTATTAAAGCAATTAGGGACAAAACTGAGTTCAACTTTAAGTTAAATTCAAATTCACATCATGAATTAAAGCCAGAGAAATTAACACTTCCGATAAAGGTGATTTTTCCTTGCACCAGTATCATTCTTCTCGAAGCAGACGAGTGATTCAGTACAATACAACGAAAATTGTCAGCCACGTGTGGGTTGCAATTGGCTAAGAACTACGTGACATTGAAAGAAATTAATATGTCACAATCGGTAAAAAATATTCGAATCCGACTTTCAGCTAAGGAGAGGACAGATTTCACTGAAATTCCAGCAATTTCGGCTACATCCGTATTCTCAACATAAAATATCTGATATACAGAAATAGTGGCACTCCGCTAATAAGATTAATACCAGTGGTCAAATTAGCTTCAGTTTTCAATGCGTGTAATATGGCCTCTTGTTGTCTCATACAAGCGTCTCTCAGGACGCAATTACCTCAGTTAGACTTGAGCCAATATAACTATACTGTAGTTAAAGATTCTATAAAACGGTTAACTGAATGCGATTTACTTCTCAGTATGTGGTCTTGGACATGACTAATGCGTCTTCAAACTTAACAAATAGGCCATCGCTCAAATTTGTTTCGAAGCGCGGCATTCCCATGACATAAGCGAAAAATTTTAATTTCCTGTTTGTGGAAGGCTTCGGCATAACACCAGATTCTGTCAATTTCATTGAGCCAGTTCAAAAGGACGATAGTTAGACAAAATAAACTCTTAAAGACAAACGAAAAAAGAAGTTCCCTCGTATTTGTTTGGGAGGCAAATTCTTTTGTTGCAGTGCCGGTGAATACTGTAAACGCTCTTCCAGGTTGATGATACAAGCGCTGCCATAGTTTTATTTGATCCTCGCCGGTTTACACCTTCTCAGATTTGAAGGAGGTTGCAGACAGCGTTCAGAACTAAGAAAATTGTTGAAAGATGCGTTACTGGATTTGCGTTTAAACTGCACGTTCTAATTTCCCCAATCCTAGAACTGCTAGAATTAGTGTATAAAACAGAATGTAAAGTCCATAGCCGAAAGTAGGTACCGTTTTAAATATTTTAGTATCTAACCAGCGTAAACTAGAAACTAGCGTAAATCTCGCAGGCTGGACGCTCAGACAAAGAGAGAGCCACTGTACCAACAATTAAAGAATTCAGCTCACCCGTTTTAGCTTGTAATAAATCTTTCGCGCGTTCCCTTCAACACGGTTCACATCGATCTATGCCTCACTGGAACTGAAATATAATATTGATTTTCTCTTTTATTAGTATGAATATATGTAATATTTGATTGTTTGGCATATCTGAAGTGCCAATTTATCAGGATATTGGAAACTGAAAATAAAATTGGCAAAGGTTTGTATCGATTTTAACGCATCTCACAGACAAAGGTTCGCTCACAAAGAGAAACTGCGAAAACAAAACCGTGAGAAGTGTATATTTTCAAAAACAGAATTTCAATAGCGATGAAGGTGTAAAGCTGTTTTTCAATATAATCTAATGTATTGAAATGAAATACAAGCTTGATTAGCCACCCGTTTAAATTATTGTCCAATGTTTTGATTCAAACAAGGAAAAATTAGTAATGTCAAATTATGTTTATATTGTACAGACATGCTCGAAATTGTGTGTACATGAGAAATTGTCCTAACCAACTCAAAACAACTTAACTTACTGATGGAAGATTCGTTTCATTTGATGTAAAAACAAAAAATGAATCTTAGAATCTAAATCTTTGTAAATACCTGTGTTTCGTTGTTGCCGCGAATACAGAGCAACGGACTGAGTTGTTAATCAGTTCTGCTTTCGGTTTCGGGGCGGAATTCGCAAATGTTTCCTTGAGATGGCGGTTAACCGCTACCCTTCTTACTTCACAAACTCCCGGTCTTGTAATATCCAGTAAAATAGCAAAAAAACACAGCCGGAATATTACAGCAGTTGCCTTGGAGAGAGAAACTACAAAATCAACAACAACTGTTTTTTTCGATGGTCAAAATTTTCAAGCTGTTGCGTGCTTGGCGCTATGACAAAGGATTAACCAGAACTGCGTGAAAACAGTCAACAACTCGAATTGCGGTTTTCTGTAAAAGATTTTTCTCCAATAAAATCCCTCCCTTTGACACAAAATGCGCGTACATTTATTCTTGCTTTAATTAAGTTACTTAAATGCAGTTGGCATTCTTTTTAAACGCTTGTAAACTTCCATGAATTAAATTTCAAGACGAAAAACACTGAACACGAGCATTCGGTTTGTCTCCAGTCGACACTCGGTTTCCTTTTTGCGCAACCTCCAGGAGGGAGCGCGAGGGGTGATGGGGGAGTTCAACATAAACTAAACAAAGGTTGACATTTGTTACTTCTTTTCTACTTCTTAATAGCGAAAGAGTGAATTAACGATAAAAGTTCTTGTAACCAGAAAGAGAGAGCCTCTGTCATTTTAATCTCATTTTTCAAGCTCAAAAATAGCTCAGGTTTATTGTATCAGCTGTATATAAGATGTTAGTTGCTAAAGAAAAGTCCGTTCTTATTTCAAATTTTTATTCGTAAAGGCATCATTACTTGCATCTTGTATCTGCTCTGTTTGTGTGCTTTAACGATTTAAAAAGGCATATGTTTTTCTTGTAGGTGCAAGTTATAAAATTCAAATTAATTTCGATGTGGAAAAGAAAAATTTTCATTCTTAATAACCTCACGTACTTTTCCTTGGGTTAAGTAATTACCAGCTTGTTTTCTTAAGAGAAATATTTCCACTGCATTGGGAGCTAATTGGAAAAACAAAAATCTATGCGTCATTCTTAATAATAACCTCACGTATTATTTCTTGCGTAGAGCTTATTTGTGTTGGTGAGCGTTATATAAATATTTAGGTATTTTCCATGATGTAAATTAAATTGTACAAGCGCTGAATGTTTTCTTTC